>NC_056729.1:1056242857-1056397857 GCF_019279795.1 Protopterus annectens
GTCACCATAATAGTCATGTATGTCAGACAAAACAGTGGGATGCTGTACAGATGTGTGTCACTAACTAGTGGGTAGTATGTGGCCATGGCACCTCTGTACCAGTGGTTATGTGTCAGGACAGACAGGAGTGTATGAATGCATAACCTATGGGAGCAAATGCATGCCAGTATTTACATGATATACCCATCTACATGGCTGTTAACATCCACATTGTCAGGCTTGGTCCACATGTCTTGCACTAAGGGGTTCTGTGTATACCTCTGGACAGTCCAGAGTGTGTCAGACTGTCCACATTTATTGGCCATATCTCTGCTGTAGTCCACAGGATCATTACTGTGCTAGCAGTGGTACTGTACTATGATGTCCTTTGAATGTCTGTCAGTCGCCAATGGCGCACATGTTAAAAGCAGATGTGACCTCCCACACACATGTCTGTGAAGACAACCCCTATTACAGTAGCAATAGTCTACATATATACCTGCAATACATACCTAACATTCCCTTGCACTAAGATGTTGCGACTATTGGGACTGAGGTAGGGCTCCACTCCATGTTCAGGACATATGGTGAACATATATGTATATATAATTGTTCATATATCTATATAGATATATGCACATATACATATCGACATACATAGATGGATATGTATATGTACATATATATATATACAGATATATATATATATATATATATATATATATATATATATATATATACACATATAAACACTCAGATATATACATATACACAGAAATATATGTCTACACATACAAATAAAGATGCACATATACTTATGGATATCTACATATATATTGACAGTAATAGGTATATCAGAATAGATATATATGCACATATAGTTATAGATATCTACATATCTGTACACAGGATGTGCATACATGTATAGCTATATATACCTATATCTATATATCTATCTATCTATCTATATATATATATATATATATATATATATATATATATACACACACACACACACACACATATATATATATATATATATATATATATGTGTGTGTGTGTGTACATATGAAGAGATGTACACATGGTCATATATATGTTGCACTATACATATGTGTATACAGACATATGTATGAATATACATGTGTATGTACATGTAGACATATATCAACCTATTATATGTATATCTCCATATTCCTGTCTTGTGTAAACCTCACAGTTGTGTATACCCTCCCAGATGTATCTCACCGTATGTATCTGCTATGTGTACATTATGATAAAACAACATATGTGATGCAACAGTCATATTAATAACAAGTACTACACAATTGTGGAAGTAAAGGCAATTGTTCAATACTAATCAATATGTGTATTGACAGATATATTGGAAAAACACCAGCTATCTTCACAGTGGGCATGGTGTAGTGGTTAAGTGTTGTGACTATAGAGTACAGGGTCCTGGGTTCAAGACTTGCAACGGTTGTTCATTTTGTTGCTGGGCAGAACAAAGATTGTTGGATACAGAGTGGTTAAGGCAGTTTTGAGCAGCTTTAAGTGGGTTTGCATGAGTTTGCATGAAGCTAAGCTGTGCTAAGCTACGGGTAAACATACGGGCACTTCCACAGTGTAGGCTTCGCTTACCAGTGCGCAAATCAGCTTAGCTGTTATATTGAGTCTATATCATTATTTCAAACATTCAGATACTCGACTCCCTAAAGGCCAACACCAAAATATCGAACCATAACTACACCAAACATGAAAAAGTGTGAAATTCAGAATATCAAATTGCCATAGTTGGCCAACTCCTGCTGCGTACTGCCTACCCAAACAAAATAATCTAAACTTCACCCATGTCAACACGTCACCCATTTATCCCCGTGCTAATTAAATGTGAATAACACACAAATATATGTGAATGTGAACACCTACATACTGAAAAAGTTCAATTTATGTAGTACGTTCAAACTGTCAACTGTATGTTACACTTTCATGGTTATTGCCCGACCCTTGCACTTACATGCCTGCTTATACTTGCAGCACCAGTATTTCCAGTCTTTGCTAGTTTTCTCTAATGTATAGAGATACCCATCTAAATGCAGCATTTCCCTATTCTTTTGCGATGTTACAGTGCTATAGCACTTACCTAGACTACCAGGAGGTACATCAAGAGCACTAGCCATTTCTGACAACGACATGTAGTCGAACAAACACAACTTACGTGTTACTGTCTTCATTTATAGCAAAACCTACAAACACATACAACTTAAACAAGTTCCTGTTGGGCGACACAAATATATTACTATATATGCACTTCATTTAACCCTACTTCTAACCCTAAGGTCAGTATCTATTGCACATGTACGTTAAATGTATTATTATATATGCACTTCACTCAAACCTACTTCTAACTCTAAGGTCAGTATCTATTGCACATGTATGTTGATTTCCTATACAGGATAAGGGAATCTCCTACTGACATTTTACCTTAGTAAAATGATGTGGCCAACTATGGAAATGCGATATTGTGAATTTCGTGGTTTTTAACATTCGGTTAACTTGCGGTTCAGTATTGTGGTGTCAGCCGTAAGGGATTTGACTATTTGCATGTTTGAAATAATGATATAAACCCATTATATTGCAGCAATGTTGATACCTGCTAAGCATGGCTTAGCCCCGGTAACCAGTTCACACCACCCAGTCTGATAACATAGCAGGGTAATGAGATCTGTAATAAGTGTATGTAATGCCATGTATAATACATGCATCTATGTGCTCTCATTACAGTAGCAAGGGGTGTGAGTGTCATGTGTGGGACACAGACATATATGAGGCCTGTACAGCGCTGTTACCCATGTGAATGCATTAGATACAGGGGTAGTAGCCCAGGGTACGTGCTGTCACACTGGCATGTAGTGTATCATGGTGGTACTGTTGTTGACAGTGCTTTCCCAGGCAAGAGTAGAGTGCTAAATGTAGTACTGACAACAGGCACACCCGCAGGCATAGCTGGACTCTGAGGCCTCCCTGATGTATCCCTGATGTGTGAGCTGTGTCACAGTATATAACCCCTACTGGGTAATGATCCGACATGTGGAATGTAAATGTAGACTACCATCTGTACAGCACATGTTAGAGAGGGCTTCTGACATGTAGTTATGGCATACATATTGTTGTCAAATGTCTATCTGTCAACACATTCATCCTGCTGCATAGCTACTTACCAAGCTGATGACTGTCAATCCCTGTACAGATGTGCAGATGGCAGGTATCCAGCTGGGATATGTACAGGCAACCTAAGCTTGATTGACACTGACATGTCTGCCCAGCTGTGTAAGAACTGGGACATATAGGAGATAACACCCTTGTGCACCACATGCCATGTGTACCTCCACTACACTACCATAGTCAACAGAACATGCTTGGGTACAGGTCTCCATCACAGACACTAACCATGTGTTGTAATGCATGTTGCATACATGTTAACTTGATCACCTCAGTGGCCATGTGCAGGAGGCACCTGGAGGATTGGCTGATGCATGGCACTCTCACCCTGAGGGTCACCACAGTACTGTCTATCAATAGACTGCCTGCTGCCACATGGCAGGTGGTAGGATACAACTATACACACAACTCCTACACAACCCATCTCTCCTTGGATAATAGCTAGGTATACAGCTATGACCACCTGCAGCAATGCACCCCAGTACTGACAAATGTGTACATGTGCATGACTAAGTATAGCAGTATGTCTGTGTGTTAGCACACCTGTACTTGGGAATTCCATGAGGGCCTTCACAACCACTGCAACACCCATTGCCATAGTTAGTTGTGGCTGCTGCTGTATGGGACACTACATGTACCCTGTTAAGCTCCTCTCCATACCGGCTACATGAGCCTTGCAGTACCAGCACAACAGTGTTGTACAAATGGGTTGATAGGCATGGGATACCCATTGTGTTCTGGCAAGTGTGTGTATGTGTGCATGTCTGTATATATGTAGGGTACAGCATTCCGAAGCCACATACTCCTATTACAATACCCATTGCCACACAGTAGTACAGATAGTGTGGTTGCTGCACATAGGTGAGGCATGACAATACAACACCCTGCTATGCATATGGCAGGTGCATTAGATGCATATCCCTGTAGTACTGCTGGTGGGATATACAATGGGTTGTATCACAGTCATGGCCAATGTGTGATGGCAAGTATATCAGAGTGCCATCATGGGTTTCAGGGAGTACAATATCCACTGGGGGATGTGGGTGATGTGTACATTGTCATTACATCACAGTAGACCCGGTATATGTCCCATATACCATGTTATGGTTACTACTGTCACCATCAACCAAACAGGTAACTGATACCACAATCCAGGCCAGTTATTCATGTGCTGTGTGCAGCCTACCTGTAACACATTGGACACATGGTCAAGTTAGTTACCAGCTTTAGGCCCGGTCTCTCGGACATGTGTCTGCCTGTTATCTGTCTGTTAATGTGTATATGAAGGTATGTCACACTATGTATTGTCCATATACACCCATTACATCCTCCATTAGCATACTGTACATGTCTGGGGATGTTCTGCATGTAACATATAACCTGGAACACACCTCACCCTAAATGCTGTGTGGAGTGTGCAATGAATGCCACACACTTCAGTATCACTACATACCTAGTTAGGTGTCTAGTCCCAGTGTTGCCAAGTAAGAGTGTGCATGTATGCAGATGGGTCTACATCAGGTTGCAGATTATACACGTCCCAGCAGGTCACCTGTCCATGTGGCATAGGCAATAACTGTTATACAAACATGTGACATGTGTTCAACTGTACCCCAGATATGTCACAGCCATGGTGTCACCACAGTGCCATACCCCGTTGTGGAATATGACTGCAGACCATCCTCATGCTGACACATGTACACCTACAACACAAATGGATAACATTATAGAGACCACAATCAACCAGTGTTACTAACAGCTATAATGTGTTATTGCTGAACGGCTACACTACCTGACATATTTGCATTAAACTTTACTCCTTACATCTTACACAGCAGTACTGTGGTACACTGTAGTACAGTCACCATGTGCATCAGAATCATATTAGCCTGTCCCTGCATCAATGGTATGGATGGCAGGTATGTGGCACAGGTATCATCATATGGAAAGGGTGTGTTGTTGGTTTGCCAGAGGCCAAGGGTGGGCCATACATTTGACACCATGTGTGTGGGTAAGGGGTGTAATGAACTGATCTGGGCATGGTGATGTGGTGTGTGTAGGCATGGGGTTGCCCTAGGTGTGTTTGTATAGTGTGTGGGTATGCATGCACACAGTTCTACCATGTGGCTGCCCCACACAGGTGTTTATGGACAGCTGCAGACCATACCTGGCAGGGTGTGCAGTTCACTACCTCTGTCCACGGACACGTGGACTGTGCCTGCCAGGGGTACCATGGGCATGTCCAGGTACAGGCCTCGATGAGCTACTCTCACATTATGATGACAAATGTGCACTGGAACCAGGTCGCTCCTGGGACTGGCCAGGACTATGTGCTCGTGGCTTGCTGTGGTGTGGTGTCGACAGCATCCCCCCTCGTAGTGCCGTGTCTGGTCCTGCCACTACGGGAGCTCCTTGGTGTCCTAACATGTCCACATTGACTGGCAGCTGTTGGCATTGCTGGCCTACATCCACGCAACCATCGCCACACTCCCACCACACTTTCAAGCATGGACAGATCACGGTCAATGAGGATCATCAATTCACCAGACCATCTATCCATGAGCTCAGTTAATGCACAGATGACACCAGACAGTTCATGGGAGTTGTCACTTGCAGATGTGGGAGCAGCCCTCTACAGCCTCAGGCCCTGTCTGGTGTAACATTCCATACTTGCCCGTGCCGCCATGACAGCCTGAAACATGCACCTGCTGGTACCAGCTGTGTCGTGTCTGCCAGGGGCATGATGACCAGTGGCCCTACCATGAGCACCCTGGGACATCTGCCTATGTGGTGCCCTGTTAGAAATCTGGCTATGCCTGCTGCTTCCAGACATAGTAGGCATGGTTACCACACTTTCCTGGGCACTGCCACCAAACGCCAGCTGTCCCTCCACTATGGCCTCTGGTGATGGGGTATGTATAGGCACTGAAACTGTGTGTGGGGTTGGGGTGGCTAAAAGAGGGATGTCAAATGATGGCACTGTTTTGGCCCCTGACAACTCCACCTTTGCCTCAACAATACTATCATCATCTTCAGTGTCTGTATGGACACCAACATCAGATTGCATGCAGGAGGGACCCTGACCCACCTTGCCACCTGTGGGGGAAAACAATAAATGCACTTTAAGACCTGTACAGCATTGCATAACAGTACACACACACACACACACACACACACACACACACACACACACACACACACACACACACACACACACCACCATAATACCTACCTGTCCATGACTTTACAGATAGTCCCACGTATATTCCCATGTGTTCCCCATCCTGCATCACACTTGGTAACATACACTCATTGATACCACTCATTAACATATCAGTCCTCTAAATGCCTAGACAAGTGATCACAACACAAGACCTGTTACTCCATTACCTGGCTGACCTGAATGGAGTGGTTTTACATGGCCTTACTGCTGTCATTCAGTGTTCACCCTGTGTATGTCTGGACATCATGAGCATGGCCCCTATTTGTGGGGGCTACTATGTTCACTCCATAATATCATGCACTGGAGTGTCATGTGTATGTACTGCTCAGTACATGCCAGATATGCTGCTCAACCAGCCTATCATGTGACAACTGTAATATATGGATATACTCCCTGGTGTTGACTAGTAATACCCCAATGCATCTGTAATGCTGCATACATGGGTTGTCAGTCATCTCCATGCTGAATGCAATATTAAAGGTGTACCTGGTGTCTACCTTCCCTCTCAATGCCTGTTCCATGCTACAGATCATATTATACTATCAGCTGTCCTGTGATTACATACATGACAAGTATTTCTGGTGTGGCATGTGGTAGTCCATGTCCATGTACTGCACAATCCCAAAGGGAGGTACTGCTATATGAACAACCCCACAATCACACATGTGCATACATGGCCACACACACAGACACACACACACACACACACACACACACACACACACACACACACACATGCACACACGCATTCTACATGCATCAACCTACCTCCACTTCACCAGAGTGAACCTACAGACAAACTAACTACCCACCAGGATGCACACACACACATACAGGTGAGGTTGCGCAATGAAACTACACACAGTCCTCCTATTACCCATCTGTCAACATGCATATCATATGGTACACAACAACATGCAGTGCAGCTATAGTCAATCCATGCTAGCAACAGTATACCTGTGTGTGATGCATGTTCTTTGTCACTAGGTGGACGCCCCTTCCCCTGGATACCACTGCACCCATGTACACAGTATTGCTGTGCACCTGTTCTGCACCCTGCCATGTACTGTGCACCACACCACACAGGTGTACAATCCATTGCTGAATGTGTAGTACTGTTTCAGTTATGTCAGCTTTAATGCTCACAGCCCCTATGTTTTTCAGCAACACATACCTGGGATGATATGTGGACAAATGTCATTTGTGAAAGCCTGATGTCTGATTTACAGCTCTCAACATCAGTGGACCATGCATGACCAATCCAATACTATTACACTGACAACCATCAGAGCATGCCATGGCTATGGGGGGTGTACATACCCTTATTGATATGACGCACCCTTCCTTGATCTGCCATGGGACCACATCACCACATATATTAACAGTACTTGAGCCCAATATGTGACATATGTCCTGTACTTTCACATGCAGTGTCTACAGAATGTGTTAGGTGTGCGGATGCTGACCGCAATGCATACAATCCGTGTGGGCATATGAGTGCTCACCCTTATCATGATGGTTTGTTGCACATACTGTTATGTGTACTACAGCAGTCACTACTCCTGGCAGGGGTATACTTGCATGGGCCATCTGCATTTGCCAGTGTATGTTCAGTCTGCCCTACACATGTCCCCCTAATCTGCATGATTGCAAGGTCTACTCAAATGCACATCCCTTGGTGTTCACACACTGCCATCACTATTGTTGTAGGGGTAGGGTTATGTCTTCCACAGTTCCTGAACCTGACTATGCGCAGATACAGCCATTCTTATGATTCTTAGGATCTCTGGTGCAGTGCACTGGTGTGTCATGCTGACACCCCCCCACCTTCAGCCTTTTTGCAGATGCTTGACAAGTAAGGCCTACACATGTGTGTCAGTTTGCAGTGTCCCATACACTGAACACCACATGTTACAGCCTAGTCCCAGGTGGTAATGTGGACCACAGTAATACGTTATGCCATAGTGTAACTCTGCAACAGTTGCCATTGTCCTACAGGTATATACACTGGTGTTGCACTGTATATGGGTGTTGTTCCAAACATGTCCCTATGGTAGGCCATGTCTCCCACCATTATGTTACTCCCTGTGGACACATTCCACAATGGCAGGATGTTAGTTATCTTGCAGGTGTCTGAAATACCTTTCCAATACCCCATCATGGTCACCACTGTGATGCCATGCATTTAACAGCAACAATATGTGCACATATACAGCATGCATTCTTTGTAGGTGTGTTAGATCTGTGCATGGAATATACCATAGCCATTACATGCCTGGTTTATTGGCAAGCATCTACATAAACCATACTCACCAGCTACACGCTGCTGCCTTGGTAGTATACCGGAGTGACCTACATAAGAGGGTGAGAGATGCAAAGTTAGTGGCCACACCGGTGGCATTGCTACAGGTGGGTGCAGCATTATAAAACATCAGCAGTACATGTCCACAATACTACCACATATGCATATCTGTTTATCACTACTATGCAGCAACAAACTATATCTATGACTTATCAGATATGCATGATCTAACTGTACCGATGCAGATGTATACTCAACAGTGGTCTACTGATGTGCCCTGTGGCCTTACCTGCATGCTCCTCGGCCAGTGTGTGTAGCACCCACCTCCACAAAGGTGTCCAGCAGTTGGTGGCTATGTGGATAGGCAGGTGCCACGAGGTTGGCTAGGAGCTCCTCCACACGTGTCAGGGAGAATGGATGGCATGACCCCCCCCCCCATTGTGAGGTGACCCCCCCCCGGACTGCAGCAGCACACCGACAGGCATTGCGAAGTAGGTCAAAACAATGATGCCGGACCTGCTCATAACTACAAACAAGACAGGGTAGTGCTGTATTAGGTGGTTTATCACAATGTCATTCTCAGCAGCTAAGTAAGCCAGAAGCCTTTCATGTGTCATCTTGCCTGAAAGACATAAAGATGGACACAGGTGTGAGCAAGTCATGCAGCAGGGTTACCACAGTTCTTAATACACATCACTGTCACCCCCACCATATCAGTGACAACAAACTGTACACACAACTCAATA
The DNA here is from genome assembly GCF_019279795.1 of Protopterus annectens. NCBI lineage: Eukaryota > Metazoa > Chordata > Ceratodontiformes > Protopteridae > Protopterus > Protopterus annectens. The sequence continues at coordinate 1,056,252,330 of NC_056729.1, forward strand.
GGTATGTCTACAGCTTACCTACCAGTATGGCAGATATTGTATTGTACCACACTTTGTGCAATGTGTTTGTAGCCATGTTCCCTGTGTGGACACTATCATTGCTGGCCTATCACAGACTATTCATCTGCATGCCATTGTCAGGGCCACTATGGTTCCATATATGCCTGTGGTATGCGTGCTATGTGGTTGCTGCACATCCGACATTCCGTGTTACTGGGGATATCAATGCATGCTATTGGACATGTTCCAGGATTGTGTAGACTATTACTACTCACATATATTCTATAACAGTGACACAGTAGCATGTATATGTACTATTGGCCAGCAGAACCACCTCTCCAAACATGTGTGACCCACCCTGGGGCCTACTCATGTACTGGTCCAGCAATACCTTCAGGTGGAACCAACTCAGGGGATGTTGTCCACCCCCTGGGGGCACACACAGACATGATCTTGTCCCCCAAGGTCAGGTCCAGGGTCTGTTCCATAACAGGCTCCACAGACACATGTGGGATGTGCTACATCACCTTGAGGCACCCAGTACACATTCACAGGGTTCACATGTTCCTCCTGCTCAGCCCCCAGGCCAGGTACCTTCAGGACGTGGACTGCTGTTGTGAGTAGCAGTGGGTGGGCGGCTTGTTCCCATTGTGTTCATATTGGGGCCCATGGGGCATCCACATCACAGACCACACACACCATCCAGGGTGTTTACCCACCACATGTGTCACATACCACCCCTGTAGGCTGTCCTCTATATCTACCAACCCTGACCACCTCCACAACTATACCTGACATACTTCCCCATATTCCCATTCCATACTTCACAGACAAGGGCAATGTGGTCCCAACAAGGGGTTCACATGTGACATACCCATCCATGTCGCACACACTGACAGCTCTAAATATTTATGTGTATTGCTATGTGTGCTGTTCCCTCACACATAGCATGCAGCATTGTGGTGGTAATATAGAGGACATATATTTACATACATATATGTTTGTGTGTGTGTTTGTATATATGTAGACATGCATATAGGTATATATCTATATATGTGTAGATAAATATGATGTATATATGTGTTTATATATATGTCTGAACATGGGTATCTGTATATTTGTGGACATACATGTATATATATATATATATATATATATATATATATATATATATATATATATATATATATATATATATATATATATATATATATGTATGTATATGTACACATATGCATACCTATATCTGGGGTACATTCAGACATCAGGTACACAATCTCACAACACTTTCCTGCACAGCTGCACTGTTCTGCCTTGCTACAACACAGACAGGTGCCACATATGGACACAGCCTGACATTAGGGGGGTGTATGTAGGGTCAGATTGCAGGTAACCCTATTACACACCTATGGCATTCCTGCATGCTACAATACAGGTTAAACTGAGTATCCTGCAAGAGGTGGGCTGTGGAACCCACATGTCTATCATTATGGCATTACTTCCACCACCAGCTATTGGCCACCGTAATATACATACTTCCTATTACACAACAAACACTATGATGGCTTACGTCTTATCACTCAGTGCTGCTCTGCACAGTTGACGGGTATGGCCCACTACCCACATGGACAGACTCTATTGTCCTTAGTTGTTCAGCTGAACATCATTACAACAACAACACCTGATGACACATATAAATCATTCCACATCATCTATCCTATTATTATGAACCAAGTACTATGGTCAATTACATGTATATATACTTCACATACCTGTTCTGGGAATTAAGTCCCTTCTGGATAGTTTGCCGGATTTTTTTTTTTTGTTTGTTTTTTTTGTTTTTGACTTTCAATCACTCTCTCTCTCAGTCTCCCTCCAGTAAATGGATTGAGCTGCTTTGAATAGATTGCAGCATGGATTTTGTAGGTGATGCACATGATCAGGTGATGTCCTCTGCACCAATCAGTGTCCTCCACTTGCTATCTGCATGCAACATACTGTGTAGTACTTCCAATTACTACTGTCATGGCAACCAACTACTATAAATCCCTACATCATGTGGGCGCGTTCCCTTTATCTTTCCTGTATGGTGGACATCTTTCCTCTATGTGGGCAGCAGTGTTACAGACAGCAGGTAGCAATACCTCTTACAAAAGAACCTGCACACTCAGGCCAGCTACATATTTGTAGGGGGTTCCAGAACTACAGACCGAGTGTGAGTAGTGTTGTTGTATGCATTGTATAGCACCAGTGTTACAGGGCTTGTGTGTACATACTAGCAGTCTGTCTGCATAGCTCTCAACTGTGGGCCTATTCACTTGATGGCCAGAGGTGTGCCTATTCTGTTTTGTCTGTCCACCACACAGGCCTTGTGTCAGATATATCACTGGCAGTGTGTGTGTTGAGTGCTGTCAATACATGGCTACATCCATGTCTGTTTCTAACTTCATATTCCTGACTAAGGGTATGTTGCAGACTGTCCTGTAACACCAGTATGACAAGAGTATTTCTCATATGGGCCTGTGTTCCAGCCTCTGTCTACCTACATACCAGGCTTTGTACATATGACATGCTGTCAGTGGTTGTTATGTAGTGGGCTGTGAGTATGTCATGCTGCCATTCCTGCCATCAGTCCACTGCTGTTGTAGCCCCCACACATATTGTGGGGTTGGGTCCATATAAGTGTGGGCTTCATCTACACAATACGTGTGCCCTTATGCACTGCAGAGGCCAGTGTATGTAACAGTGGTATATAGCCCTGTATTATTCAGTATATTGGGGGGATGCACCATAACTAACCTAGGCTGTTACAATATGTGGGGCTGTCAGGGTTAAGCTGCCTTAAGGTATCTGGATTTTCATTACTATACAATTCACCTTGGGTAAATGCAGGCCTACTGCTTCCTGCCATACAGACTGTTCTGTTTGTTAGTGTGTTTGTGATGGTGTCAGTTATGCCTTGTTATGTAACAGATACATCCCATTGTGTCAACTGAGGTCTTTACCCACTAGGGATTGTGTACAGAGTGTAGTTAGAGGCTACTGGACTATACATCTGCATTACATACTGTTGGTTGAGTGTTATCCTGTGGCCCAATTTTTGTTTACTATTGTACTACTTGAAGGCCTTGGCCTGGACAGCAACATACGTCAACCTTTCCAGACTACTGTATTAATATAACTGTTTCACAGTTTCATTACTCTGTTTATATGTATGTCAGAGTATAAAAAGCTATATGACATTGCATATACAACTGTAATAGTACACAAATAAAGCTTTCTCATGTATGCAGACCTGTGTGTGGTGTTATATCCTTTGACCTCTCTGTGGGTATATGTTGGAGGCAATAATTGTCATTTGTATGGGTGGCTCATACAGTGTCCAGTTGGTCAGTTGGCAACTGTAGGCAGAGTGGCTGTTCTGTATTATGTGCACCTTCTACATATGTATCATCCTATACATATCTCTGTGTGTGTATGTATAGTTACATATATATCTATATATATGTATGTATATATATATATATATATATATATATATATATATATATATATGTGTGTGTGTGTGTGTGTATCAGCATATATGTGTCTGTGCATATGTATCTTAGGAATGTTGATTGCTTCCACATTGTACATTCTTTATGGTAGCCACACTATACTGCATGATATGTTACTGATACCATCCTGACATCATACAGGTGGGATGGAGTACTGTTAACATCTTGTGCCCATGTTGTGTCAGGTCCTGGTTGTGGGATTTGTAACAGTTGGTAGTGTATTGCAGGGCAGATGTGTTTGGCTCGGGGGGATATCTATACGTACAAGATGTATGTTGTTTGGGTCCCCTCACCCCCATTAACAGTGCATGTGGACATATATGTTTTTGTTATGTTCTCTTTTATATCTATAGATATATGTCTGTATATACCTATATAGATATATTGCTATATATATATATATATATATATATATATATATATATATATATATATATATATATATATATATATATATATATATATATATATATATATATATATATATATATATATATATATATATATATATATATATATATATATATATATTGCTGTGTATATATATATATATATATATATATATATATACATATATAGATGTAGACATATATATCTATATATGTTTATATATATATATATATATATATATATATATATATATATATATATATAGGTTCATAGGTAGGTATTAGGCTATCGGCCCAAGGGCCTACATAAGCCTAGCCAACAAGGTTCCCTGGCTTACACCACCCAAGAAAGTTATTTTCCTGTGCCACTGTCGAGAAGAGACACAGAAGTGATCCCTGGGGGGTATTTCCTATTTCCCATCCACTCATCAAGATTTTTCTTGAAGAGTGCTAATGAAGAACTTTGCTTGACATAGATGGGAAGCCTGTTCCAGAGTATGGGAAGTCTCTGGGATAGAAATCTATCTCTCCAGCATGTCCTGTTTATTGTGGTGACAAGGTTTAGGTCCCTAGAGTGTGTAGCTCGGAGGGATTGGGATTTCTTTAGGTGTAGCATGTCCAACAGCTCTGGATTTGACATAGCTTTATATGTTAGGCAGAGATCACCTCGGAGTAGGCGATATGCTACAGAGTAAAGCTGGAGTTTTTGAGGCGGTCAGTGTAGGGCATTTGTTTGAGGCCAGTAATCCTCTTTGTGAGGTATGTCTGTGACCTTTCCAGCTGCTGCAGATGTCTTGTGAGGTACATTCCAAAAGGGGCATTGTACTCTATAATGGGTCTAATGAGTGTCAAGTAGAGGGTAACAATGACCTCTTTTTTCCTGGATGAGAACCTTTTTATGATGAGGTGTGCCATGTAGAAGGACTTCCTGACTACTGTGGCGATGTGACTATCAAAGGAGAGACTACTGTCCACCTGGGTCGCAAGGTCTCTTATCACACATTCTGTGTTAAGTAGATTGCTGCCTATGTGGTAGTTCATGGGTACAGAGTTTTTACCAAAGGGGATGACACTGCACTTTTTGGCATTGAGCTTGAGGCCATGGCTCTGACACCAAGCATCTGTCTCAGTGAGGCCCTTCTGTAGGATGCCCACATCATTTGGGAACTTGACTATGGCTCCTAGTTTGCAGTCATCTGTGAACTTTATTAGCCAGAGGCCTTCTGTGTTAGCCTGTACTTCAGAGAAGTAGATACCAAACAGGAGAGGTCCCAGGATGAAACCCTGTGGTACTCCACTTGTCACTGCTTTGAGGTCAGATTTGGAGTCTGCAACTTTTACAGTGTGGGTTCTGTCAGTGAGCCAGTTGGTAACCCACCTTGTGACATAGGGATTTATACCTAGTTTAGTGAGTTTAGCTATAATTCCAGAATGGGGGATGGTGTCGAAAGCCTTGGCGAGGTCAAGATAGGCTGTGTGAACCACCTTACCCTCATCTACTGCTTTGGTGACTGCCTCAAAGAAGTCGATCAAGTTCAGAAGGCATGATCTGCCTTTCACAAACCCAAACTGGGTGGGATCCAGAGTTTGGAGGTTACCAATGTTTTTGTTTATGAGTTCCATGGCCTTGCAGACCAGTCTTGTCAGGCTAACAGGTCAATAGTGCCCGGGAGCAGTGGTGGCTCCCCCTTTGTGGAGTGGGATAACTGTTGCTGTGCGCCATTTAGTGGGCACAAAACCTGATGCTAGGCTGTTATTGAACATGGTGATTAAGTGGGGAGCCAGATTGTTCTGAAGTTCATGTAAAACACAGCCTGGGATGTTGTCCGGTTCCATGGATGCTGTATATTTGGCCTTAGAGAGTGCAGCTTTTACCTGCATAGTTGGGATTACAGGGACTCTGCATTCTTCCTGCATAGATATGGGCCCTTTAGCGGGTGAGGGGGGTAAAGTTAGCACTAAACCTATCTGCCAGGATGTTGGCAATATCAGCTGGTTCTGTAATTTTTGTGCCGTTGTGCTGTAACTCAGAGCAGATCTGGGTGTTGTCATTGAGATTCTTGACATAGCTATAGAATGCTTTGTGGTTGTCCTTAGAATTAGTGGTGATTTTGTTTTTGTAGCTAGCTTTGGAGGATCTTATAAGGGATCTTAGCTTCTTACTGAGGCTGACCAGGGAGCTCCTCCACTCATGGGATTTTACTCTCTTTTGCAACAGTTTCTTCCTTCTGTTGTACAGTTTGTTTATGGCAGGGGACCACCAGATTGGCTTCCTTTTTTTGGAGGATAGCATCTTGGTTCTGTTTGGGATAGCACGATCCATGCACTCGTGTAAGGGCTTATAGACTGCATTTGTGTAGGATTCAGCAGTTGTAAATGTATTATCCATCTGCATGGGTGTCATGAAGTTCACCACTTCTGTCTTAAGAAGCATTAAGTTGGCTTTGGAGAAAATATTTACCGTGGTTTCCTTAATGGGGGGTGGGGGGTGGGATGTGGATATCAAGGGTGATTAGCTTACGGTCGGATCGGACCAACAAGAAGTTGACTTCAGGTGTGGAACACCGGTCACTCATGTTGGTAATGACTAGGTCTAGGATATTGTTTCCCCTAGTGGGGGTGTGGATAAGTTGATCCAGGGCATTGGGGTTTATGAATTCCAGAAAGCATTGAGCTAAGGAGTTGGTACAGAAGTAGTTTTCCCAGTTAATGTTGAGGTAGTTGAAGTCACCCATTATTAGTGTGTTTGGTTAAACCCTAATATTTTCCAGTATATCAAGAAAAGAGGAGTGGGAATCCTGGAGCATGGTGGGGGATCTGTAGCAAGCTACAATTTCGATTGCAGTTTTGCCCAGAGTTAGTTGCACTTGGATAACCTCGGATGCATTATGCTGAGCAACTAGCCTGGAGGTGTGGATATCCTTAATGAATATGGACACACCTCCGCCTTTGGTGTTTTGGTCCAGGTTACATGGCCGATAAGTGTGGTATGAGTTATAGCCTGGTAGTGCATGGGTGCTCTCTGGAGCCTTGAACCAGGTCTCAGCCACTGCACAGAAATCAATGTTCTCCATTTTAAGGAGTGCCTCGAGTGAGTGCATTTTGAGATTTAGACTTCTAACATTGAATAGCATTACCCTCAGTTTTTGCTTGCCTGTTCCTGTTACGGTGGTGAATTTGTTATTTGAACCTTGCCTAAAAAAGGCACTATGGGGGCAGCAAGACCCTTAGCCAGTATCCGGAATCCCAGGGGTGACAGGTGCAGGCCATCTTTGGCAAAGTATCATGGTCTGGCGACCATGTCATCCCAAGCAGACAGATACTGGATCCCCTTAGAATGACACCAGAAGCTTATATATATATATATATATATATATATATATATATATATATATATATATATATATATATATATATATATATATATATATATATATACATATATATATATATATATATATATATATATAAATATATAGATATATTTCTAAATATATATATCTATAGCTACATATATAGCTATGTTATATCTATTTAGATATAAATATATATACACACACACACACACACACACACACACACACACACACACACACACACACACATACATCTACATGTTTAAATACATTTCTTGTACTGTTGAATGACTAGGCTGGATGGTATGTTTGTGAAAACATCAGGGTTATGTATATCTGACATGGTTTAATGCTAAATCACTTTGGCTATGGTGTGCAGAGTCCTGGATTTGAGCCTTGCAAAGGCTGTTTATTTTGTTGCTGGGCAGAACTAGGGCCGTTGGATACAGAGTGATTAAGGCACTTTTAAGCAGTTGTAAGAGGGTTTGCACAGGTTTGAGCAGAGGTAAGCACTGCTAACGTCCGGTTACAGTTTCTCATACTCATTTAGCTTCTAAATTGCTTAACCTGTGTAGGCATTGCTTACCCCCCCGCCCGCACAAACAGGCTTAAACCCGCTTACTGCTGCTTAAAAGTGCATGCTAATTTCTTTAAAATAAAATAAAAAAGGGTTGATAAGAAAGTGGTGAAAAAGGGGCACAAAGAGGGAAAGAGAGTGGGGAAAATAGCTAGGGATGTGTAGGAAGGGTGTAGTGAAGGTCCATAGCTGCCCATTTCTTCTACAGCAACAGCTGTGCATATACAGTGAATTTAGAGGTAGATGTGGACACTCAAACCCCTGAGAGAGGGATGAGGACAACAATAATATGTTGTGATGCCAATTAGACCAGATTACATGTGTCCAGTGGACACGTGTAAAATGGACAGCTATGAATGGGGCAATATTTTTTGGGGGGAACAGATTGCCCTTTTTTTTTCAGGTGAGAGTGGGACGTTGGGGAGAGATAGTGGGTATATTTGGGGAGGTAGGCTTGGTAGGTTAACAGACAAGACAAATAAGATGCATACAGGGGCAGTATATGACACATGTGGGGGGTAAACACCTTAATGGGGAGGGGTATTTGGAAATCAGAAGCCCATGAGCCCCCTAGTGGAAACAGTGAGACTGAGGTCCCCACCCATGGGCAGTCACCACTGCACCTTCACAGCCCCAAAGGTGGCTGTGCTGGGGGCTGAGTTGGAGAACCAGGCTGACCCTCTAGTTGTGACACGCGTCCCTCGAGCTGACATAGCAGATCTCCAAACTGCTGATTGAGCTCTCTACACACCACGACCTGGACTTGGCGATGTGTGACAGGTTCCTGTCCACCCCCACTCCCAGGAGGGTGATCCCCATCCCCTGAGGTGGTTCCACCTGAAGATGGTGCAGAACCAATGGACAAGGAGGTCCCAGGTTGGGCCCCAGACGTGCTGGTGCCCAGTGCCATGGCCAGCTGAGGTGGAACAGGTGGGTTTGCTGGGACCCACATTCCCATACGTGCTGTGGTGTTTATGGTTTATCAACATATGTGGGTTAGTAACAGTCAACACATTCTGGGATTAGGTATAACAGCATGCATAGATATACTCATTAACCCAGACATGGAACAGTTGCATAGCAAACGGAACACATGCATATATGGGACCACAGTGGTAATAACAGCATGCAGGTACATTGATGGCACCATGCCACCAATGTTGGAGTATTTCAACATAGCACATGCATAGAAACAGAGTTATATAATTATCAAACAGGACATATGTCCCAACATAACAGTGAAGTCATCACGTACCAATTGAGGTGGGTATTTAGTGTATTGTTGGAGATATGGTGGGGGGAGAGAAAGATGTCAATTAGCAACTAGTATAGTCCTATAGTTTGCATTACTTTTCTAGTCAGTGCTGTTATCTGCACCTTACAAGTATTACTACACTACCCTATTGCTTTAGTTTGGACAGTGATATGGCTGTCGACATCTATATGCATGAACTGGTTTTACATGCAGTATACACCTCTTACCTGGTATACCCGTTGATGAATTGTTTGTTAACACTGTTTCTACACATACTCCCAGATTCCAGGTTGTTTTTATTCACATACCTGTCCATCTCTTTTTGCACAGACTCTGGCCAAGTCTTGACCACATGCAGGTGAACCGGGACATATGTAGACTATTGCCCTCTTCAACCTTTAGTGACTTACAACACTCTTATTCAGGATTTACTAGACAGTTATATTATGTAGCACAGTGTGGGTGACAGTGATCAGTGATACCTTATTATTCAGAGCAGCTGCAACACTCACAATGCCATACAATACCAAAGTAAACAGTACCAGTACAGGGTATCAAGCTTTTGTTTCTCGGCACAGTGTTCTTATCTGACGTACCTGTGGGAGCAATGTTTGTTAGTACTACCTGAATGTTGCCACACAAAGTACAGGATTTCACATTAGTATTATGCACTTACATCACACTCTGTTACTGTGCACACTCTGGTCACAGCTTGACAACATAAGGGTATAGATGGGACATACTTGGCTTATTACTCTCATAACAGTTTGGGGAGTTGCTACAGTAACAGGTTTGTTCTTATAGATGTGTGACAATCAGTTGTATGTTTTGTTTGCAGCCTATACGTTTGGAATCATCCCACTGATTTCCCAGGGGGACACAGTGACAGGCAGCAGATATGGGACAATATACTGGACATTTTGGACATATCTGTACAGTTGTGGGGTATGATTCTATATGTAGACTACTTCCATTCCCGGGATTCAGACCATGACTGTGTCTGCCAACACTAAAACAGTGTCCATCACAGTTGTGTGTGCTATATGGATATTGCTGTGTATCTCTTATCTGATTTCTGTGTATAATTCTCCTGTGGTTTTACATTCTGACCTTGTATTACATCATTCTTATACAGGATTTCCTAGACAGTTATATTATGTAGCAGAGTGTGGGTGACAGTGATGAGTACTACCTTATTATTCAGAGCAACCGCAACACTAACACTGCCATACAATTCCAGTACAGGGTATCACTCTTTTATTTCTCGGCACAGTGTTCGTATCTGACGTACCTGTGGGAGCAATGTTTGTTAGCACTACCTGACTGTTGCCACACAAAGTACCAGTTTTACATTAGTATTACGCACTTAAATCTCACTCTGTTACTGTATACACTCTGGTCACACCTTGACAACATGGTGGTGTAGATGGGATATACTTGGCTTATTACTCTCATAACAGTTTGGGGAGTTGCTAGAGTGACTGGTTTGTTCTTATAGATGTGTGACAATCAGTTGTATTTCTTGTTTGCAGCCTATACATCTGGGATCATCCCACTGATTTCCCAGGGGGACACAGTGTCAGGTAGCAGATATGTGCCAATATACTGGACATTCCGGACATATCTGTACAGTTGTGGGGTATGATTCTGTATGCAAACTACTACCACTCCCAGGATTTGAACCATGGCTGTGTGTGCTAAAGATACAACAGTTCACGTTTCAGTTGTGTGTGCTATTTGGATTTTGTTATCCATCTTTTCACTGTTTTCTGTCTGTGTCTCTCCCAGTTGTACTAGCTGACCTCTGAGGATTACACCAATCATATACAGACATTCCCACACATTTTTAATTTAAATGAAGAAAATGTAGCTATATTGCTGAAAGCTCCGAGCATAAATGTAGAAATGTAGCAGGAAAAAATCATTGGTTCCACCACAACTGTAAAAATGTTAAAAACAGACTTTAAACTTCAGTAAAAACAACAAAAACAGGAGCACCATAAAATTCCTGGATAAGCACTTTCGGCTTACTAGCCTTCATCAAATCATGTGTCATGGCTGTGTTCACCCTAGATTTAAAGACAGAATAAACCAATCAATGTTCCAGACACAGTCATAACTAATAGAAATTCATTAGTTTGCATACAGCATATCTCCTGTGTCTTGCTGTGAGCCAATCATTATTGTATCTCAAAGTATCAAATGTCTGATATCCTAGTGGCAAAGCTATCCAATAGCAACAAGGTTAATGATTTGCATACAGCATAAATCCTGCTTCTTGCTACATCCAATCATATTTATGCCTTCAGATATCTAATCTACAATTTTCTTGTCCTGTAGCTATCCAATAGCATCGAAGGCATTAAATTCCTTTAGTTGCCAGAGCATATTTTCACTCAATTCATTCAGTAATATGCAGTACTTCACAAAAGCAAGTAGCACATATATTTCAGTTTTATAGTGCGCACTAGAATTCTTGCATATAAATTCCTATTATGTGCATAATTCACAGTATAACAAATTAATACATATGCCCATGTGGTCTTTAGAGTGACATACTTTATGCCTCCTGAAATATTCTTAGCTATTTGCTCCTTGTTCTACAAAAATACTGCCTGGTCACAATTTCAGCATGGTATAATGCACCACAAAGAATGTTTTCACTGCTGCAGCTTTCCTTATTTTTATCAGTCTCTGCCTTAAATAATTAGACTGCAAAATATATAAATATATTCGCAGAACAACATGGCAAAGCATAAAACATTTTGTAGCTCTTATATTCCATTACCGTAATAATAATCTTGCACCACGAAAGGTATTGTAAATATTCACTTCTGCAACTTTCCTTGTTTGTACCAGTCTCTGCCTTAAATAATTAAACTACAAGTGATGTAAATAAATTCACAGAACAACTTGGCAGAGCATAAAATAAATCGCAGCTCTTGTATTCCATTGCCATAAATTATCCATTTGTCCATTAATCTTCCTTTCTAGAAGCTGCACTCATTTTTCTTGCTTTCAGCATAGGTTTCCATGGGGCAACACTATTGAGACCTGGTAGATGGTTGGCTCTCAAATTAGTTATCCAGTTGGATTTACGTAATTCAGTTCTGTTTTTAATATCCCCTTTCCGTAAACTCATGGGAATTACTTCCACTGCTTTAAATTTAAAGCAGTGGGTGGGATTATCGGCAACATGGGCTGCAAGAGCATTAGTGAAATCCAATTTTTTAATATCTCTAAGGTGACGCAAGATCCAATTTTTAAAAAGCTGATCTGTTTTGCCTATGTAAAAAGCAGTACAATGTGTACAGCAAGCAAGATAGATTAGATGTTGTGTATTGCAGTTTGCATATGTATTAAAGCTGTAGATATGGTTTGTGCCCGGATGAATAAATGTATTGTCACTATCCAAGTGATTACATGCTTTACATCTGTGCACCTATAGGTACCCTTTCTATTTGACTTTTCTTGTTCAGCAGTGCCATCTTTGTTACAGAGTAGTCTTTTTAGATTCTTTTTATTCTTGAAGGTGAATCGAGGTGACTCACTAACAATATCTTTAAGTTTTTCATCAGCAGTGAGCATGGGCCAAAATCTTCTAATGATGCCACATACCCTCTTGTTATCCACACTATAAGTTAAATTGCAGGTAAGCTGATTTCTTTGAATCCTTGCTTTCGCATTCTTCTTATGTAAACCTGGTCCTTGGTTAGAGAAATATGGTTGGCCTCTTTTATTCCGGATGTCATCTTGTTTATTCACCTTTAATAGGTTTTTCGCACCATAACCCCTTGCTTCTAGGTTGGATTGCAAATTCAGGAATTCTGAATCAAACTCTTGGTCATTAGTACAGAGCCTAGAGATCCTTATTGCTTGGTTCTTGAAAATATTATTAAAGACATGGCCAGGATGCATGCTTGACCGATGTAAGTAATGTTTTTTCCAGGTTGTTTTCTATATATACTAATACTCAGACTCGAGTCGGCATGAATGCTGATCTTCACATCTAAGAAATCAATAGTCTCTCCCGAATATTTAACTTTGAACTCCAAAAATCCCATACTACAACTGAGATATTCAGTAAATTCATCCAGTTGGCTTTCATTGCCTTCCCATAAGATAAAGATATCATCCACGAAATGTCCATAATACTTCAGATGGTTATACCATGGGTTGGAATGACTCATTACCTTCTCGTTTTCCCATTGGGCCAATACCAAGTTTGAATAGCTATCCCAATGTCTGTAGAAAGAATTCTGAATCATAAACTAAAATATTAGTTTCCACTACAAGTTCTAACAATAGTCATACAAGATCAGCGCTGAACCCTGCTTGGTGCAGGAAAGAGCGAATTGCCTCTATCCCATACTCATTGGGAATTACCGTGAAAAGGCTGGTAATGTCCATGGTGACTAGCAAGATCTCATTAGCCCTAGTTCTACCTTGGGTTTTATTAAATAGATCCATCAGAAAAGATCCAGTGTCTTTTAATACTGCTTCAGCTCTAGGTAAAATTTTCTCAATTCATTTTCTATATATACAGACAAAGATTCAGTGATCCATCCTCTACCAGCAACAATAGGATGCAAAGGTGGATTACGGTCATCTTTTTGCAGTTTCAGGAGACCACTGATACCGGGTATGGTGGGATATTCAGTTTTGAAAAAGTCTGCAAGTTCTTGAGTAAGACGTCTTTCCATCAGACGTTCATACAGATTGTTATGAAACCTATTAATGATTGTCTCTACTTCCCTTCTGTTTAATTTTTGATAGGTATGCCCATCTTGGAGCATCTCATGCATTCTATTCATATACCAGGTAGCATCCATCACCACCATACTTCCTCATTTGTCCGCTGATTTGATAACAATATCAGTCCTCCTCCTTAAACTATTCAGAGCTTCCTTTTCTTTTGAGGTTAAATTGAAGTGTCCTCCTGTTTCTTTTTTCTCTTCTCTACATTTAGCTACTTCATCTTCACATAGCCGAGAAAACAACTCAACTGTAGGATGATAAACCGGATTAAAGTCACTTGGCTTTTTATAACAAGCCTTTCTCCCATTGGTTCCAGTTCCAAATATGGATTTCAAGGTCGCATTCCTAGCGAACATCCTGATGTCTGTTACAAATTCACTAAGTTCAGAGGTTATTGCAGGTATAAAATTAAGGCCTTTGTTCAGTAATGAAATTTCCTCTGAACTGAGTTCTATCTGAGAAATATTTACTACCAGACTTGATTTTTCATAGGTCACATCGTTGATTTTTTCCTTTTTCTCTCTTGACTTATACCTTTTGCATTCCTTTGGAGCTGCTGTTTCACAAAATCCGGCAAAGGCCAGTTATAAGGGCAATGTATCAATATTTCCTTCGGTCTAGTCCGTGATGCAGATTCAAGTATGGATTCAGAATGCACTTCTGTCACTACCTGTGGTGCTGTGCTAGTACTGGCCTACCTCAGATCTATCTCTGGAATTGCAAAATTCCTTTCTTCTTGTCCAGAATCAGATTTATTGCTTTGGCCGGCAGACAGGAGTATTTCTTCATTGGTAGTGGAGGCAGTATCATCCCTTCTCCTTCTTATCCCATTATACGGTCTTTCACCAAAATTTCTATTTCCTGTTCTTTCTTCTGCATCATTCTTGGGCCATTCCAAGATGTGGCCTTGCTTGAAATCTTGGTAGTCACATGCTAATTTCCTGTTTTTTTGCTCTTTAAGTTTGGTGTCATAAACACTTAAATTGAACTGTAATGTTTCCAGTTTACTAATGGAGGCCACCCCTAGAGGCATATTTTCTAACTCTGAACCAAAAAGGCAGCAAACTGGCGAAAAAACAAAAACAAAAAACAAATAAATCACCAGCAGTACTTGTAGACCACAAATTTATTCACTAGGTTAAGTGATTTCATCACATACAATCGACTTCATCAGAACAGTTAAAAAAGGCAGTCATATGATTTAAATATACCACAAACACATAGGATAGGCTAAATTCTCAGCAATCAATGAAAACTTATTATGAATAAATTAATATCATAAATAAATTAACAATGGTGTTAAAAAACGTATGTTAAAAATTCTTTATGAAAACAAAATACAAATTTTAACACATTTCACAATCATACCCTCTCTGCTTTTTCTTTTAAGGCAGGAAGAATAGATATAAAATCATTCAATCCTGGACACAGGTTAGCTGCTAAGAGCAGTTGCCACATCAACTCTCTCTTATTTAAACTATTTTTCCAATTTCCGCCCCTAGGGTTTATATCTACCACGTCCAGGATACCAAATCTAAATCCAGTAAAGTTGGTACATACTTTACTGTGCCTGAATAGAGCATTAGTTTCTTTTGCATTCTTAATATCATATAAATGCTCATATATCCTGGACCTGAGAGCACTCTCTGTTTTCCCAACATAAGACCTCGAGCAGGAATTACACTTGACCAAATACACTATTTTATTAGTGTGACAATTTCCGTTTTTAAAAAAACACTGTGTCTTTATTCATATTATCAAGCTTTAAACTAACAGCTGATAATATAAATTAACATTGTGCACAACAACCACAAACTTTAGTAAATTCATTTAATTTGGGGCTGCTTTTATTCATATTACCCTCTAAAGTAAGCTTTAAGTTACGACCTACTTTAGTACAAAAAATAGTTTTTTCTCCAGTTCTTATAAAGAATGTTTCTTATTTCATTGTAGTAAGAACTATATTGTATAGCACAAGCCTGCATAAAATTATTGTTAAAACATTCTACTTTCTCGATATGTTTTGTTTCAACAAGCCCCTTCCCTAACAAGGGTTTGTATTTCAAACCCCACTCACTCAAAATATCCTGTAAAATATTGTCAACAAAATCTAAAGGATACCCTCTCTCCACAAACATACTCTTAAGGCCATTAAATTCTTGAATGACATCCTCAAAATGAGAAGTCATCTGAGAAATCCTAATGGCCTGTCCCTTAACAATACTTTTTTTCTGAAAAAGAGGGTGATGGCTGTGAAAATGGAGATAAGAATTACAAAAAGTTTTCTTCCGGTATACTTTAGATCTGAAACCATCTACATCTTTAATAATAGTGGTATCCAAATAGTGGATCTCTTCCTCACTGACTTCATAAGTAAATTTTAAATAATCAGTGGTGCTGTTCAAATATTCAATAAAAACAGGAATATTTTCTTTTGTTCCCTTCCATAAAATAAAAATATCATCCAGGTACCTACTGTAAAATAAAATATCTGAATAAAACCTACTTTCAAAAACAAATTCTTTCTCCCAACCTAATAATACAATATTTGCATATATGGGGGCATGCGCTGCCCCCATAGCAACTCCCTTTATTTGTTGGAAATTGTTAGAAAAATCTATACATGCTGCTTAGAAAATATATTTACATACATGCTGCCTAGAAAAATATATTTACAATGTGTGCTGCTTAGGAAGATGTGTATTTAAACATTCAAACATATATAAGTTGTGTGATCAAATATATAGAGAAATGTGTGCTTTAGTTAGGAATAAATGTACTTAAATCCATAATAGAGAACAAAGTTTATGTAATGCATTTAATTCTGTCTTACTAGAATAATAGTAGAAATAAACCTGCATATTATTGCTTGAAGCACAAGCTGCAGTGTAATCAGAAATTTGACCTTGGCAGCTTGCAAACACAGCCTGGCTCATGTCTTTCAAGTAAAGATTATTTTGCAAAGTTAGAAAATAATAAATCTGTTAGCATGTGTATCCTCTTTCCTGCCTCCACCAGGAGAGAGCCTTTTCACTTATCTCTGATAGTCTTGAGCTAAACGCGCCAGGAAGACAAAGAGAGGCATTAAAGAAGACATACATCTATTGTATTCGAACTAATCAGAGAACCTTGAATTGGCTACATCCTCAGGAGGTCATCGTGACTGACCAGGTGTTTGCAAGGCTGTAACATTCTCATGGGAAAAGACTTCTTTGAAAAACACAATGTCAGCACTTTTTACTAAGTTACTATGATGTAAAGACCCTGTCACTGACCACGTCAGTGAGGTGGGCAAAAGCTGATTGTAAATGATATAAAATGGCAAACACTGTATGAATAAACCAGTCAAAATTCTATACAACTTTGTGTATGGTTTTGCCTCCTAATGTACATTAGAGCTTTAAGATACTTGAGTTCTCCTGCATTATTGTTTGTTATTGATTGACATTGTTTTGAATAACTCAATGATTTTTACAGTCCGATTCTAACAAATTTATTTAACATTTTGGTCCTAATCGTGCGAATTCCCTTGGTAAGCTGCAGGTCACAGAGTGCATAAGTGCTAATAAATCTGCGCGGGGAAGCTGCGAAAGAATGGTTCTTCTTAAAGTGAAAAGACCTCCGACTGAATTGTTGTGTGTAAAGAGGCTGTCCACTTTCTGATCTGTGGCTGAAAAGGAAGACTGGGCCCCAGGAGAAACAATAAGAGCAGGAGGCTCAGGTAAGAAGAATTTCCCTCTTTGTCTTTGTTTTAGATCAGGGACCAGGTTACACTGTGCTATTGCTAAGGTTTGTGATAGCAGGGAGAGAGTCAAAGTATTGTATCTTGAGTCATAGATCAGGGAATAACAAAGCAAAGTAAACAGTCATTCTAGACACTACTGTGGATATGGGGAAATAAGATACCACGTGGTACAAGAGAAGGGTTACGTAACAGTCTTTTTAAGACATGGGAAATCAGTGCACTAAGAGATCACGAGATCCGCCCTAACGGATAATGTGAAGCATATGCAATTACAGTAAGCAAATAATGTGAGATATTTTGCAAAATGTGTTAACAACTATAAATTTGATAGTAAACTAGATAAACTTTCACTAGTTAAACTCCTTAAACAAGCTTTAATCTGATGCAGGGCGTCAGGCAAAAGAAAAACAGAAGCTTAAAAACTTCTGAAACATTTTTAGACAACAGAGTGAAAGGTCTAACAGACAGAATCTCTGGAAAATGAAAACTCAGAGCAGACTGGACTTGCATTAATTAATGCATACAACAGGAAATAAGACAGTAGATGGATATTATGCTAGATTATTAAAATGCTTAAAATAACAATTAAAAAAAAAATATATATATACATTTTAAAAGGTTGCATTGCCTCTGTTAGTAGTTTTATTACAAGGCATATGATAAATCACTGAACAAGCAGGCTGCAAGCCTTACTTGAGTATGCTAGACGTACTGAAAGACACCTTAATAGTAAAAAGAAAAAAAGGCACAAGTCTTCACTGCTGAAGACTGAAATATTTGTATTACAGTCAGGTAAAAGGGCATCTAGCTAGGGACTATAAACAAAATAAGAAAGCAATAACAGAAGAAAAAGGAGATGTGGACTGACTATATGATAGTGATAATAACCAAAAATCATCAGGAAAGGTTAATAAACAAAAAGAAAGTGTGAATGTAGTAGAGAATAGAGGAAGTACTAACAGATGTAGAGAATATAAATGAAAATAAAATTTTAGCTTTAGCATTGTTGAGCCTGCACCTCTACCTAGCAAATACAAAACCAGAAGTAACACTTCTGGTGGAGGGAAGAAAGGTCAAATTCCTGTGTGACTCAGGAGCGTCACGGACTTTGATACACCCTCAAGTTACCAAAACATTCTAAATCACCTGATTATATATTAGTAAAAGCAGCAAATGGACAGCTATACAGGGAACCACTTTCCCATAATATAGCAATAACTGACCCTGTTTCAGGTATGACTCAGAAAAGTAAAATTGTAGTTTCTGCAAAAATATCCAGTAAACTTACTGGGAAAAGACCTTGTGCAGATATTTGGCATAGCAGTAGTTCCTACCATGCAGGGTATGGAAGCACAAAGACAAATGAATGCTCTTGTGGTGTGATCAGAGAGTAAAGCCTATTATTGGTACAGCCAGGACCTAGTTATGATTGGTCCAGGGGCAGTAACCAAAGAACTGATAAACGTAGCCATCAGTAAGGTACCCTCCCTTGACACTGATCAGCAGCACTTGTTACATTGTACTCCATACTACTGTAGCACACCAGGACCTAATAAAAAATATAAGTAAAAATCCTGCTGACAAATTAATATTACAAACTTTATGCTGGGATACTGGGGAAACAGTGTAGTAAGCTGTACATTACCTCAGGAGTTCATGAGATTGTATAAGTCCAATAGACTGCCACATGTCAGCTTGACAAAAAACAAAAGTTTTAAATGGGCAGACTTAGAAAAAAAGGTAACAAAATGGGAAAACAGACTGATTTAAAATGTCAGAACAAGGAATATAAAAACAAAACTGAATTGGTTGACACAGACACATACAGCTGTACACTTGCAATCTAGTAAGGACAGCTAATTAGCATTTTATTAAAAGAAAAGAAAAGGCCTTGTGTAAAATTCCAACAACTCTGTGGTCAACAGGCAAGTTAAATGTAGGGCTTATTCAAGCAGCAGGACCAGTTACAATTACCCCAAAGTCAGCTTTTAAACCACAAAAAAGACAATACATTTTGGAAAAGAATGCAAAAGTAAAAATTAAGCCTATAATAAGCAGCATTACTCAAAAGGAGTACTGGTAGAATCTCCTGATTCACCATGTGATACACCCTATTTCCTGTTAAAAAAAAAGTAACGGGAATGGCAGATGGTACAAGATTTATAAGCTGTAAATAATGCAGTAATACCTAAAGCACCCACGGTGCCAGACCCACATACCTTGTTAAATGATTTAAAGCCACAACAGAAGTATTTTACTGTGGTAGATATAAGCAATGCTTTCTTTTCAATACCTATACATCCTAATAGTCAATATTGGTTTGCATTCACATTTCAGGGTAAAAGGTATACATACACTCGACTACCACAGGGATATTGTGAGAGCCCAATAATATTTGCACAAAAAAAAAATGGCTAGCAATCTGGCAGGGTCTACCCCACCAAAAAGTAGTCAAATTTTACTTTATGTAAATGACATCTTGCTAACAGCACCCAGCAGCAGTGCAGGGTGAATACAGTAGCATTGTTAAAATTTTTAGTAATACAAGGACACAAAGTAAACAAAAGTAAGTTACAACTTTGGGAAAAAAAACACAGGTTAGATACCTGGGATATGTAATATTCAATAAAGGTAAAATACTAGATAGTGGGAAAGAGAAAGAGGAAAAAACAGCAATTTTGCAAGCACCCAAACCAACAACTAAAAAGAAATAATGTCTTTCCTAGGTACAACTAATTTTGTTGGAACTGGGTACCAAATTATTTCACAATGGAAAACAAAAGCAGAAATGGCTTTCTGCAGGTTAAAGCAGTTAATAGCTTCTTCATTAGTTTTAAGACTTCCAAGTTATCACAAACGTTTTTTAGACCATAGATTGTAAGCAATGGTACATGACATCAGTATTAAAGCAACAACATGGGGATAAGCAATGCCCCATAGCTTACTATTCATCACAGTTAGACCCAGTGGTGCAATCTTTGCCTCACTGTGTACAAGCAGTACTTGCAGCAGCAATGGCAGTACAGGCTTCAGCCTCAGTGGTGTTATTCCACCCTCTCACATTGAGAATGCCTCATGCAGTTGCAATAATTCTGCTACAAGATAAAGTTGCATACCTTTCTCCTGCTAGACATCTTTCATGTATGACCATACTGCTGAGTCAACCTCATATAAACAGTTAGCTTTACCTAGACAAGATCTTACAAATATGCCCTTGAATAATGCTGAGGTGACATATTACGTGGATGGCTCATGCAGAAGGGGTCCTACAGGGAAAAATCTGGTGGAGTATGCAGTAGTTACAGACACTAAAAATTTAGAAGCACAAACTTTGCCACACAACTTGTATGCTCAAGCAGCAGAACTGGTAGTTTTGACAGGAGCATGTATTTTAGTAAAAGGCAAAAAAAAAAAGTAAACATATATACTGATAATCAGTATGC
The DNA here is from genome assembly GCF_019279795.1 of Protopterus annectens. NCBI lineage: Eukaryota > Metazoa > Chordata > Ceratodontiformes > Protopteridae > Protopterus > Protopterus annectens. Next base: position 1,056,273,410 of record NC_056729.1, read on the forward strand.
TTTTCTACAGTGCATGTGTTTGCACAATAATAAAAATAGAAGGATGATTACATCCAGTGAAAAATCTATTAATCATGCGCAATTTATTTTGGAGCTATTAGAATCTATTCAGTTGCCTACTAAAGTAGCTATTTGTAAATGTGTAGCTCATACAAAACAATAGGATAAGATTTCAAAGGTAATGCGAGCTGATGCAGCTGCAAAGCAAGCAGCCTCAGACTCAGAAACTTTATTTTTAAATGAAAATTACAACCCTTTAAGATTTTAGATTTAGACATGTTAAAAACAATGCAAATGCTTACTACAAAAGCAGAAAAACAAAACTGGGTAAAACAAGGTGCAATTTTTAAGAATGGACTGTACATTTCCAAAGGAAAAAAACAATATTACCATCTAATTTATTTAGATATGCAGCTTTGTTGAGCCATGGGCAGAGCCATGTCTCAACAGGGGGGATGGTACAGTTAGTAAATAAAATATTCCAAACATATGGATACATAAATTATACAATAAAATTTTGTGCAGCTTGTCATACTTGTAACAAGCACCATGCACAAGGAGCATTTAAAACAAGCAAGGGTTTCCTACACCACCATATCCATTCCATACTATTTGTATGGACTTCATAGAGTTGAATAAATGTGAAGAAAAGAAATACTGTTTAGTGATCATAGATATGTTTTCAAAATGGGTAGAAGCTTTTCCAACCAGGAATCCAAATGCAGCAACAGTGGCAAAGCCCCTAGTAAAGGAAATAATTCCTAGATTTGGCATACCGGAAAGAATCTATAGTGGCAATGGGACACATTTTGTCAATCAGACAATTCAACAACTTGGGAGATTTTTGGGATTTCCTTAAGGAATCACTGTGCTTACCACCCACAGTCAGCAGGACTGGTGGAGAGGTACAATGGAATTTTAAAAAAAACAAGTTAAAAAAGTTAATGAGTGAGACTCAGAAGAATTGGATTTGCTGTTTACCTCTAGCATTGCTGAGCATAAAAACAGTAACAAATGTAAAGGGTTTAATCCCCTTTAAAGTAGTATTTGGAAGGGCATATTATGTGCCTCAGTAAAAAGCTCTCATGCCTGCAGGGCTGGAGGCTGACAGTTCACTAGCTAATTAAATAAAAAAACTGTTATAAATAAATCTGTTTTGCAGTTTAACTCTTTTCAGACAAAAGAACTTTCAGCTGAATAAAAACTTTGTGACTGATACACAAGGGCAAAATGGCCAAGAGTAAAGAAAACAAAAAAGCAGAGCAACCCAAGAACTATTGCATAATTATTTTAACTGTGTATTTGTTAACTATAAGTGTGACAATTTTCTCTTATTGTGTTTTTCCTGCACTCAACCACACAAGTGAAAGTGAGAAGACGTGATGAACTGTTTATAGACTGGCATCCAAATTTTAACACGTACCTGGCCATGAAGCAAGTGTATACAGAAACTATGCACATTTCAAATTGCTGAGTTTGTACAGCTATACCAACAAAATATAATAGACTTTAACGTCCTCTGTCCCTCTGGGGATAAAATAAGACTTTGGAAAGTTTTTTATACAGAAACTGTGAGATCACAGGACAAAATTGCTTTATTTTACCTGTTCACACAAAAGGAGTTGTATGTCTCTACAAAGTAATACCCTCCAGGTGGGCTGGAGTAATGGTAATATAACAATGTCTTATAAATGTTACATTAAAGTCAAAAGTAGGGGTACTGTTTGTAATACTAACCATGATTCATATCTGAGTTCCATGAAAACTACATTAAATGCAGTATGTGACAATCCAGTCTTAACTAAGCAATTGTCTATTAAGAATAGAAAAATGTTTCATGCAGGGATAACACGTATCAGTACCAAAGTAATGATTTTATTTGTGGAAAAAAGGCATATAAATGGTTACCTGAGAATTGGTCCGGCAGTTGTTTTTTGGGTTATCTGGTTTCAGCAATAAGACATACTGCAGAATTACCTTTGGGTAAAATACGAACTGGCAATGGGAAAACAGCTCGAGAATCTGAAGGCCAGTGAAAAAAAACCTGTGAATCCAGTTGGTAAAATCGAAGCTGGTTGAAAAGGCCATAATTCAGTAAAAGACAAAAGTAAATTGACTCATATAAACTTGGGCAACAGTGTTATATCCAGGGCAGGAATGCCACCAGCCTATGGAGCAGTCAAATCGATCTGGGAGCTGAGAAAGCTGGCAAAAAGTCATGAGCAATGCAACTTTTTCCACCCTAGAATTGGTGACTAATGAACTAAATGCAATAAAAACTGTTGTGCTACAAAATCGAATGGCTCTTTACTTCACCCTAGCAGCAAGAGGTGGTACACGAAAAAAAATGCTGTATTCCAGACAACCAACATGAAATCAATGACCACCTAGAGGTAATTCAGCAAGTATCAGCAATGACTAAACCAGGCCCAAACCCACTGACGGACTTTTTCCAGAATCTGTTTGGGGGGGTGGGGTTCCATCCTATTGAACATTCTGATTGCAATTTGTGTGGTACTGCTCATAATTGGAGCATGTGTCTGCTGCGGGATACCCTGTGTGAAAAAATTAGTTAAAGACTTAGTTGATGTATCAGTGACTGAAACTATGTACCAAGATATGGAATTGAATTTGTTAATACCAAGTAAAAGTCTATCTGAAATATAAAACAAATGACTTACTTAGCTGAGAGTCCTTAAAAGGAAAAGGCTAAGAAATGAAATAATACTGTTTATGTTTCAAATAGCATTAAATGCATTAACAGGAGGGAGAATGTTAGAAAAATCTATACATGCTGCTTAGAAAATATATTTACATACATGCTGCCTAGAAAATATATTTACAATGTGTGCTGCTTAGGAAGATGTGTATTTAAACATTCAAACATATATAAGTTGTGTGATCAAATATATAGAGAAATGTGTGCTTTAGTTAGGAATAAATGTACTTAAATCCATAATAGAGAACAAAGTTTATGTAATGCATTTAATTCTGTCTTACTAGAATAATAGTAGAAATAAACCTGCATATTATTGCTTGAAGCACAAGCTGCAGTGTAATCAGAAATTTGACCTTGGCAGCTTGCAAACACAGCCTGGCTCATGTCTTTCAAGTAAAGATTATTTTGCAAAGTTAGAAAATAATAAATCTGTTCGCATGTGTATCCTCTTTCCTGCCTCCACCAGGAGAGTAGCCTTGTCGCACTATCTCTGATAGTGCGCAGCTGGGACGAGGAAGACAAAGAGAGGCATTAAAGAAGACATACATCTATTGTATTCGAACTAATCAGAGAACCTTGAATTGGCTACATCCTCAGGAGGTCATCGTGACTGACCAGGTGTTTGCAAGGCTGTAGCATTCTCATGGGAAAAAGACTTCTTTGAAAAACACAATGTCAGCACTTTTTACTAAGTTACTATGATGTAAAGACCCTGTCACTGACCACGTCAGTGAGGTGGGCAAAAGCTGATTGTAAATGATATAAAATGGCAAACACTGTATGAATAAACCAGTCAAAATTCTATACAACTTTGTGTATGGTTTTTTGCCTCCTAATGTACATTAGAGCTTTAAGATACTTGAGTTCTCCTGCATTATTGTTTGTTATTGATTGACATTGTTTTTGAATAACTCAATGATTTTTACAGTCCGATTCTAACAAATTTATTTAACAGAAATATTGTCCTTCGAAAAAAATGTAGTGGTTATCCAATATCAAGGCCATAATCTCACAAACAAGCTGCACACGTTCTGGCGATAATTTGGAATAAACAAACAACATCTCTTCGAAATAGTCAAAACCTTCCTTCCTAGGAATACATAAAAATAAATCCTGTACATCTAACGTCAAAAAAGTAAATTAAGGATTCTATAAGTCCGGTTTAATTTGTCCCAAAAAATCCCAGGAATCCTTAACAAGATGTGGCATACCCTCAACCATGTGCTTAACCATCTGGTCTACAAAAACTGCCAAGTTGTGTGCCTTAGATCCCCCTGCTGCCACTATAGGCCAAAAGGGGGGGTGCCAAAACATCTTTGTGGACCTTGGGGATGCCAAACATACTAGGCACCTTGGGAAATAAATTTAATAGGAATGAATAAGTCTCTTGACTAATTCTTTGTTCCAACAAATATTCTTCCAAAAAAACATCTATTCGCTGATAGGAAATATTGATTTGGTTTTTAGATACCTGCAAATAACTTTCTTCCTGAAATAAAATAGCTTGTATAAGATTTTTGTAGTCTTCACTATCAAAAATCACAATCCCCCCTCCCTTGTCTGGGGTCATTATATGAATACTGTTATCATGCTTCAGGGAATTTAATAAATTCCTCTCTTTGGAGTTCAAATTATAAACAAATCTCTTGTTGTTAGCCCAAAGTTGATAAATATCTTGTTTAACCACCTTCTCAAAACTAGCAACCATATGGTGCAAAGGGGGATTGTATACACTGTTTTTTCTTAAGGCCATAATTTTCTGGCCAACTTTATCTATATTTTTACCAGGAAATAAAAGCCAAAAATTAACTTTCCTTGTATACATATGAATATCAAGCAATACTTCTGCTATATCTGGTGTTCTAGCAGGAACAAACTTAAACCGTTTTGAAAAAAGTGAAAAATATTCTTCAGAGATGACCCTATCGGTATAATTATAAATATTAAATCCTTTAGAAGTACAAATAATATTGGAATTAGAAAAAGCTCCATCTAATACCTGCCCTTGCCTCTCCCCCTGTAAAAATTGCCCCTGCGGGCAGGGGGGCCAGAGTTGTAATAATACTGAGTTCCCTGTTGTCTGTTTGCTATTCTTTCCGAGCGTCTTAGAGTAGGAAAATCCTCCTCTTCTTGAAATTCCTCAATAAATGGTTGTTCAAAAGGTGTCACATCCACAGGGACTTCTGAATAAACTTCACCTTCATTGTAATTGTACCTAACTGATCAAAATTCCTGACTCTGTCTGTCAATAAAAAGCCTGTCTGTATGGTATACTGTTTTGGATTGATACTGCTGAATATCTCTGTTAAGTTTCCTTTTCTTTTTTTGAAACTGAACATTGCACTTTTTTTCAACCTTATCAAGGACCTTAGAATACAGCTCCTCATACAGAGGAAATGGTAAATCTTCCAAAATATCCTTATTTAGTACTTCCACTTCTTTTTGTATTTTAACCTTCATTTGTTCTTGAAAGGTTAACATTTTGTTAAGAAGCTCAGTATCCCATTTGTCAGACAGGCCTATAAAATCTTTAACCATATCAGTATCGTAATACAAGCCAAAGGGAAATTTAAAAACACGTAGTTCCTGTGGAACCACCTTCAACCTAACACATTCATTAAAATAAATCATCACCATTTGTAAAGTCTTGAGTTTGTACAATTTCTTCTCAAAACCAAAAATCATGCCCCTAATGGAGGAATAATTCTTATCTTGATTCCTCCTAAACTCGCGATTAATTTTGCCACAGTTATTGGCTTCCATAAAGTTGAATTTTTTTATGCAAAAAAACATGAAATTTAGAATTAGTCTCTCCCAAAGCCTTGGGTGAACTAGAAACACAAGTGTTGCCACTAGTCTGTTTGTTAGAAACCGTGACATCGGCTTTGAGCCTCCCCTTAAAAGAAGAATGGCAAACAGTATCTTGTTCAGTGTTCACAATGTTCTGTGGTAAATCCGGTGTACCCACTTGTATAACCTCAATGTCTTTACCAAAATACACCACTCCATTGTGTAGGATGCTCTGAGGAAAAATTGAAACCAGAAGACTTATTTTTGTCCTGAAAAGAAACCCCATGATGCTCAGAGCCAGAAACAGCTTGGTCTGGATGAATAACGGCTTCAGTGGTGACATCATTACATCTCCGACCTTGGCAATCATTGGTTTCATTTCCTGTACTGAAATGACTGCCAGAAACACATTCGGAACTCAAAGAGCTTCCCTTATGTTCAGGGCCAAGCTCAAAAAGACAACTGTTAGTCATTTTCTGTGTAAAGAGTTCCATAAGTCGAGCCAACTCACTTCTGAGCTCAGCTACATCTTTCTTTAGTTCCAAAATCTCACCAGACTGCCCAAACCAATGTCTGCAGGCAGACCCAGGGGATCCAAAGAATCCATAAGCCCAAATGCCACCAAAGTAAACCAAGAACCAAAAAGGTGGCAAACTGGCAAAAATACAAAAACTAAAAACAAATAAAAAACCAGCAGGACTTGTAGACCACAAATTTATTCACTAGGTTAAGTGCTTTCATCAAATATAATTGACTTGATCAGAACAGTTAAAAAAGGCAGTCATATGATTTAAATATACCACAAACACATAGGATAGGTTAAATTCTCACCAATCAATGAAAACTTATTATGAATAAATTAATATCATAAATAAATTAAAAAACGTATGTTAAAAATTTTTTATAAAAACAAAATACGCATTTTAAGACATTTCACAATCATACCCTCTCTGCTTTTTCTTTTAAGGGAGGAAAAATAGATATAAAATCATTCAATCCTGGACACAGGTTAGCTGCTAAGCACAGTTGCCACATCAACTCTCTCTCTTATTTAAAGTATTTTTCCAATTTCCGCCCCTAGGGTTTATATTTAACACGTCCAGGATACCAAACTTAAATCCAGTAAAGTTGGTACATATTTTACTGTGCCTGAATAGAGCATTAGTTTCTTTTGCATTCTTAATGTCATATAAATGTTCATATATCCTGGACCTGAGAGCCCTCTCTGTTTTCCAAACATAAAACCCCGGGCAGGAATTACACTTGACCAAATACACTATTTTGTTAGTGTGACAATTTCCTTTTTTAAAAAACACTGTGTCTTTATTCATATTATCAAGCTTTAAACTAACAGCTGATAATATAAATTTACATTGTGCACAACAACCACAAACTTTAGTAAATTCACTTAATTTGGGGCTGCTGTTATTCATATTACCCTCTAAAGTAAGCTTTAAGTTACAACCTACTTTAGTACAAAAAATAGGTTTTTCACCCACCGCTTGTAAAATAGCTTGGTCACCTCTGAAAATATTCCAGTTCTTATAAAGAATGTTTCTTATTTCATTGTAGTAAGAACTATATTGTATAGCATAAGCCTGCATAAAATTATTGTTAAAACATTCTACTTTCTCTATATGTTTTGTTTCAACAAGCCCATTCCCTAACAAGGGTTTGTATTTCAAACCCCACTCACTCAAAATATCCTGTAAAATATTGTCAACAAAATCTAAAGGATACCCTCTCTCCAGAAACATACTCTTAAGGCCATTAAATTCTTGAATGACATCCTCAAAATGAGAAGTCATCTGAGAAATCCTAATGGCCTGTCCCTTAACAATACGTTTTTTTCTGAAAAAGGGGGTAATGGCTGTGAAAATGGAAATAAGAATTACAGAAAGTTTTCTTCCGGTATACTTTAGATCTGAAACCATCTACATCTTTAATAATAGTGATATCCAAATAGTGGATCTCTTCCTCACTGACTTCATAAGTAAATTTTAAATAATCAGTGGTGCTGTTCAAATATTCAATAAAAACAGGAATATTTTCTTTTGTTCCCTTCCACAAAATAAAAATATCATCCAGGTACCTACTGTAAAATAAAATATCCGAATAGAACCTACTTTCAAAAACAAATTATTTCTCCCATCCTAATAATACAATATTTGCATATACGGGGGCACACGCTGCCCCCATAACAACTCCCTTTATTTGTTGGAAATATTGTCCTTTGAAAAAATGTAGTTGTTATCCAATATCAAGGCCATAATCTTCACAAACAAGCTGCACACGTTCTGGCGATAATTTGGAATAAACAAACAACATCTCTTCGAAATAGTCTATCCCTTCCTTCCTAGGAATACATGAAAATAAATCCTGTACATCTATCATCAAAAAAGTCAAGTCAGGACAACATAAGTCCAGTTTAATTTGTCCCAAAAATCCAGGAATCCTTAACAAGATGTGACATACCCTCAACCACGTGCTTAACCATCTCGTCCACAAAAACTGCCAGGTTGTGTGTCTTAGATCCCCCTGCTGCCACTATAGTCCTAAAGGGGGTGCCAAACCTTCTTTGTGGACCTTGGGGATGCCAAACATGCTAGGCACCTTGGGAAATAAATTTAATAGGAATGAATAAGTCTCTTGACTAATTCTTTGTTCCAACAAATGTTCTTCCAAAAAAACATCTATTCACTGATAGGAAATATTGACTTGGTTTATAGATACCTGCAAATAACTTTCTTCCTGAAATAAAATATCTTGTATAAGATTTTTGTAGTCTTCACTATCAAAAATCACAATCCCCCCTCCCTTGTCAGGGTCATTATATGAATACTCTTATCATGCTTCAGGGAATTTAATAAATCCCTCTCTTTGGAGTTCAAATTATAAACAAATCTCTTGTTGTTAGTCCAAAGTTGATAAATATCTTGTTTAACCACCTTCTCAAAACTAGCAACCATATGGTGCAAGGGGGGATTGTATACACTGTTTTTTCTTAAGGTCGTAATTTTCTGGCCAACTTTATCTATATTGTTACCAGGAAATAAAAGCCGAAAATTAACTTTCCTTGTATACATATGAATATCAAGCAATACGTCTGCTATATCTGGTGTTCTAGCAGGGACAAACTTAAACCGTTTTGAAAAAAAGTGAAAAATATTCTTCAGAGATGACCCTATTGGTATAATTATAAATATTAAATCCTTTAGAAGTACAAATAATATTGGAATTAGAAAAAGATCCCCTTCCCGTAAACTCATGGGAATTACTTCCACTTCTATGTTACTTCCAAACTGCAATACACAACATCTAATCTGTCTTGCTTGCTGTACACATTGTGCTGCTTTTTACATAGGCAAAACAGATCAGCTTTTTAAAAATTGAATCCTGCGTCACTTTAGAGATATTAAGAAACTGGATCTCACTAATGCTGTTGCAGCGCATGTTGCCGGTAATCCCACGCACCGCTTTAAATTTAGAGCAGTGGAAGTAATTCCCATGAGTTTACGGGAAGGGGATATTAAAAACAGAACTGAATTATATGAATCCAGCTGGATAACTAATTTGAGAGCCAACCGACCACCAGGTCTCAATAGTGTCGCCCCATGGAAACCTATGCTGAAAGCAAGAAAAATGAGTGTAGCTTCTAGAAAGGAAAATGAATGGACAAATGGATAATTTATGGCAATGGAATACAAGAGCTGCGATATATTTTATGCTCTGACAAGTTGTTCTGTGAATTTATTTACATCACTTATAGTTTAATTATTTGAGGCAGAAACTGGTAAAAACAAGGAAAGTTGCAGCAGTGAATATTTACAATACCTTTCGTGGTGCAAGCTTATTATTACGGTAATGGAATATAAGAGCTACAAAATATTTTATGCTTTGCCATGTTGTTCTGCGAATATATTTATATATTTTGCGGTCTAATTATTTAAGGCAGAGACTGATAAAAATAAGGAAAGCTGCAGCAGTGAAAACACTCTTTGTGGTGCATTATACCATGCTGAATTTGTGACCAGGCAGTATTTTTGTAGAACAAGGAGCAAATAGCTAAGAATATTTCAGGAGGCATAAAGTATGTCACTCTGAAGACCACATGGGCATATGTATTAATTTGTTATACTGTGAATTATGCACATAATAGGAATTTATATGCAAGAATACTAGTGCTATTGCACTTATAAAACTGAAATATATGTGCTACTTGCTTTTGTGAAGTACTGCATATTGCTGAATGAATTGAGTGACAATATGCTCTGGCAACTAAAGGAATTTAGTCCCTTCAATGCTATTGGATAGCTACAGGACAAGAAAATTGTAGATTAGATATCTGAAGGCATAAATATGATTGGATGTAGCAAGAAGCAGGATTTATGTTGTATGCAATTCATTAACCGTGTTGCTATTGGATAGCTTTGCCAATAGGATATCAGACATTTGATACTTTGAGATACAATAATGATTGGCTCACAGCAAGACTCAGGAGATATGCTGTTTGCAAACTAATGAGTTTCCATTGGTTATGACTATGTGTCTGGAACATTGATTGGCTTATTCTGTCTTTAAATCTAGGGTGAGCACAGCCAAGGCACATGATCTGATGAAGGCTAGTAAGCCGAAAGCGCTTATCCAGGAATTTTACTGTGCTCCTGTTTTTGTTGTTTTTTACTGAAGATTAAATTCTGTTTTTAACATTTTTACAGCTGTGGTGGAACCGAGGATTTTTTCCTACTACATTTCTACATTTATGCTCAGAGCCTTCAGCAATACAGCTATGTTTTTTTTTTTCATTTTAATTGGTTTCCTACCTGTATTGCACATGGCTGAGAATCTGCTGAACACCAATTTGGCACCTAAAGAGAAGATGAAGAATTATTCAGTGCTATCTGAGTTTGTTGGTGACCTCAATAATCCTTTGATACAATTGAATGTTGGAAATGAGACTGTTGATTATAGCACATTTAATAATGAAGAAACTGATTTTTATACCATCTTTCATGAAGTGGAAAATGCTGCCTTTAAACTTAAAAGGCTTCAATGGCAGTGATTCCACTTACAGGCCTGTATACATCATAAAATTGTCCCCAGAGGCATGAGAGTGAAATGTCTTCCAACTTATGGTAATACCTACCCGGATTTATTAGCACAATGGCAGGCTATTAATCTGGATGCGAGTATAAAATACATGCATTTGTTAATTGAGTATTTTAGACCAGAAGAATTGAAAGTTGCACTTAGCATCAAGAATAAACAAGCAGGGGGCGTGGCTAGCATGAGTACAGTGAGCAGCACAATTCAGCAGCTCCACTGAAGATAATTTTCTTTACTGGATTTTTGTCCTTTAAACAAGAAAACTTGGATTTTTTTTTCTATACACTATCTTAGATCTAAACTTCTTTTACAAGAAAATTTAAAAAAAAATGAAAGTGGACAGATTTTCCAGTCAAAAATCTACTTGGAAAAATCACAATTCAACTGAAAAGAATTTCAACTTGAGTCACTCTAAGACAGGCAGTCAGGACTCCAGTATGAAAATAGACTTACAAACTGTAATATCCACCATTCAGGACTTAACTACAAAAATTGACAAAATTGACTCAAAAATAGACAGCTTTAAAGAAAAAGCCACTAAACAAATGGAACTACTACATGATGATTTGAAGCTACAGAAAATCCAAATATCTAATATAGAGGCACATGGGATATATGCAAATGACCCTTATGAACATCAGGTGTTTCAGCTATATGGTGATTCTGATTGCCCATGACTTTTACATTTGAAGTCGTTTTAATGGACAATGTCAGGCCAATAAAGCCATACCCCACTAGCTGATATTGTCCATTAAAACAACTTCAAATGTAAAAGTCATGGGCAATCAGAATCACCATATAGCTGAAACACCTGATGTTCATAAGGGTCATTTGTATATATCCCATGTGCCTCTGTTACAGGAGGTTTGGGAGGTCACTCATTGGAAGTTCTAGTTTGGCTGGAGTTTTCATTTAGTTTTTTCTGATTGTTTTTTCAGTGTGACCTTATAACTCTTTGTTTTAAAAATATCTAATATAGAGGAATCCTTAAATGACATGGATGGCAGAATTCTGGAGAATGAAAACAATACTGAATTTCTACTTAAACAAAATACTATGTTACAAAGCAAGCTGGATGATCTTGAAAATAGATCTCGTCGAAACAATCTAAGGATTTTTGGACTTCCTGAAAATATTGAGGGCAATAATATGGCTACTTTCCTTAACACCTGGATACCTAAAACACTTGACTTACCAGAAGCCCTGTCTTTTGGAAGAGAAAGAACACAATGAGCACTAACTGCAGTAAACAACACTAACAGAAAGCAACCTAGATCAGTTATTGTTAAATTCTTGTCTTCATCGGATAAAGAGTTAGTATTAAAGACAGCTTGGTCTAAGTCTCCACTAAAATACAATGATTCAATAATCCATTTTGACAATGACTACTCTACACAGGTCATTACCAAGAGGAAAGTATTTTTACCATTGATTAAAGAACTAAAGAAAATACAAATAAATACTCACCTTTTGTTCCCTGCGAGGTTGAAAGTCTTCCTTCCAGAGGGTCCCAAGATGTTTGATGATCAGGATTCTGCACTGTCTATTGTTAAAAATCATAAAATATTGGAAAAATTAGAAGAAATGGAATGGGCTAATTCATCTCTTAAAAGATTGGCATCTAATTCCACATGGAAAACTAATGAAAAACAAAAGAGACTGAAAAGTAAATGAACATGACATTTTTTTTCTAATACAATGTCTTATTGTTTTGGACTTTAAACTGTTAGCAAATCTATAAAGTTATAATCTATTTACAAGGTAAGCTCATCTTTCCATCTGTTATGTTAAGCATATATAAGGTTTACATCTATTTCAAAATTTTAATATTAATCATTATATTACTGCATATAACTTCTCTTTCTCACTGATAAACATTATTATTCATCTGCGATTAGCAATCACTACTACCCTTATAGTATGAATCATAATAGTATGGTATTTTCCCAAAATATAGTAATAACGTAATTATTATGGGTCTTAATATATGATTTAACTTGATATAGCCAAAATACAGTTAAATATTCATATTTATAAGACACCTCTAATACATTAATAACATCAAGACAAAACATGTTATGTATAATTACCTAATCCCCTATGTATAGTGTCTTTTACAGATATAAATCTAAGATAGGACATTTGCTATGGCTTTTAATAGACAAGCATATATTTGGGAAATGCTATCTGTATGTGTTTGGGAAGTGCTATCTGTATGTGTTTTTTTTTTTTTTTTGTCTAAAGATTAAAAAAAAAATGTTATGACTATGGTCCAGATCTGTGTAGATTATTCTTAATATAATTTCAAATGCATTGGTTAACTTGTTCTATGGAATTGGTCATACATGCTTTACACAATGTAATCTGCTTGGTTTGGGCTCTCGAGGCTCATACTGTTATTTTTCCTGTGAAGAGAAGAGCAGTGGAAAAAAAAAAAAGGCTCGTTAACATTTTAAAGTGATTTTCCTGTGGATTACATATAAGAAGCTATTTCAGTCAATAATTACCTTGCGACGATCATCCACGAGCTTCAGCCATTCCCGGACCCTGTTACCAGCTAAGAAATCTTCTCCTTAACTTTTTTCTCACATTCTCAGATGTGTGAAGCACCCAGATGATGTCAGAGCTAATGGACAAGCACATACAGGAAGTGGAAAGCTCAGCAGAAGCAGAGAAGTGGCTGAGTTGTGTATTCCTTGTCATTGTACATAATATGATTCTTGAGAGGGCAACATTCAACTGCAGTGTAGTACGGTAATTAGCTGCTGCTGTTTTATTAGTAATTTATAAGCCTGCAACTTTTATGGTATGAGCACAAAGTGTGTTTACAATGTATATGGTAGAAAATGAGTAATGCAATATCTTGTACAGAAAAGAGACAAATCTTAACTTCACAGTCTGTATGTGTTTGAGTCCAAATGTGCATGGGTTTACAAGAGTATGTGATTGTGTGAGTGTGAGCAAGTGTGCATATGAGTTACTGCTTTTGCAGAACTGACTTTCTTATTTTATAGTGTTCTACTTAAAATTTATAAAAGTACTACTATATAAACCACATAAATGAACAATTTTTCCACTTCTGCTCCAGTTTATTTTATCAGTTTTTCCCCACTGCCTGAAACACATTCTCTCACACAAAAATGTTTGCTTGTGGATTAAATTCCTGACTTTTATGCCTTCTTTTACAGAATCCCGGCTTTTTCTGTTTCCCCCATCCCTTATAATGTTTTTTGATTTATTGGTAAATCACTGAGGATCTCAGAGAAGTCTGTGAAGCTGGACATTAGTATTTCATACTTCTTACAGCTTAGAAACTGTATGCTGATGCAAAACATGGTGCTTTATTAACTTGTGTAACTTAATTAGAGTTATATTTAAACATTTTCCCTAATTTTATTCCCATTGTTTTTGCTATGACTAGATTTCATGAGTGAAGATGCTAAGAGGTATACAGAGAAGTTAAGATTTATACAGAAAACAATACCTATCGACTGCACCTGATTTTGCAAAATGTATTTAAATTTTGTCTTACATCTTTTACCCTGTCCCTGATTTTTCTCATAAATCACAGACAAAACAAATCAATAATGCTAGACAGTACAGTTTTGCACTTATTGCCAAACAAATCTGTGATGACTCAAAACCTGTGGCTCTATTAACCTTTAAGTGAAGTATAAGTAATAGCTATACATTGATCCTGATTTGCCACTTCCCATTATTTTCAGCTATATCCGGAATTCTTGAGTAAAGAAGTAAGAGCTATGGGAAATAATGCCATTATGGTGGGAATAGCTGAAATAATACTTACACAAACATGACACTAGGGAGTGAGATCTCCCGGGGCATAGCCCATGATGTATAAGAGAAGCAAGGTAAAGAAGAACAATAACTGGAGAAGGTGTTTTTCATTTTCTTTCTGTTAGACTCTTAAAACTGCTTATACTACATTGTTCCATTTTTAAGTAATTGTGATATTGCTTGTCAATTCAACCAAAGCAGCTGTGCGATTTCTTTGCCTATGTGAATATTTTGATTGGAGGGATTTGTGTACAGTGTGTGCAGATGCCTGAAAAGAGCAGATATAAATTCTGAAGCAGAGAGTTAAACAATATTTAACACAGAGGCCCAAGGGGAATGCTGAGTGCTAGGCTGTACTTCATTAGGATTTTCATGTAAAGCTACATTCAGGTGTGATCAGCCAACTGAAGTTTGAAATTGACACTTAAAAAAACTTTATTAAAGTAGAACAGTGGATTTGGTAATCCATGTTTAGGATATGAATGCCTATTGTTTTCTGGTGAATCATACATTTCTGAGACAATAACCATAACTGTTTATAATACCTTTATGCTTTTACACAGACATTAGAGGAATTGTAAATTGTAATTCAATGCAGGGAAGACTAGACAACATTCCAAAAAATCCATTAGGGTCAGTGAGACTTGGGTTATTTTACTGTTACTAGATAAAATAAAATGTTAATGTCCAGCAAGAAGCCAACTGTACATCATCAAAGCAGAGATAATAGATGCTGGTAGTAAGGTTCCTCATTGCAAGCTTCATTTTATATATAGCGTTCACTAATCTAAATATTTTCTATTTTTTTTTCTTTTTTTCTTTTTATCTACACCAATACCTAGAGGTTTTTGCCTACATCCACTTATCGATCCATTCATCTATTATGCATCTGTGTTTTTGGAAAATGCAGTTACGCAAGTCCTTTTTATCTCTAAGGGTAGTATTCCTTCTGCAAAGTATACTGGTCACCCGGATCCTATTTTAAAGGTTTATTTTAGATATACTAGACTTATTGTACATAAAAATTACTATTAGTTAATGAGAGCTGACCTCTTGATGCTTGTGTTATGGTATACATGGACAGATGAACATAAAGTGATTTGTGGGACTCACTGTTGTGTTACTTAAAACTTGAATATGTGCGGACAGTATTATACTTATTAGTACATTTTTCCAAGATTTGTAAGACTAGTTTGTCCACTTCTCTCAAAGGATGAAATGTGAATCTGTATTCTTTATTGGATTATTATGGTGAGAACACTGGGACAGGGCAATTCTGGACTGCTTAGTACTATATTTTCACTTGTTTATTATTTTTAGTAGAATATTACATTTCTATATAAGACAGTATGTGTTACATTGAGAGGAATTTTGATAGATTCATTTGAATGATTTAGACAAATATCTCTCCATCTTCTATATCGCATACATATATATATATATATATATATATATATATATATATATATTTGTGAGAAAGGAAACAAAACGTGATTAATGAATGTATATTTGATAACTTACGTCTGTTAACATAATAGATCTAAGAAATCTGTTTCTGACTGTATATATCCTTGTTTGAAGAAAATTATTAATACGAAATAGTTTAATAACTATTGATAGATATTAATATATTATACTAAGTTAAAAGTGGTTAAATAGTAATTAGTCAGATAGTTATATACTATCCTTATGATACTTTATATTAGAGACTAGCTAATACCTTTTTCTATGTTTTACACATACACAATAATTTACATTGTATTTCATTTTCGTGATTAACATACTATATCAGATGAAATATATCTAGTTAAATTTTAATAGATTTAAGTCAAAATAATCACTAGTTTTATATCTAATCACTATTACTTAAAACATGTTATTGGTGGTAGCTGCGTTCTGTTGCTACAGGTTAAGGGTTCGATCTCAGTGGCAAATGTCATTGAGACAGGGAGTTTATAACTCCAGGTGGGGAGCTAAATTGTGTTTTTATAATCTGTATTATATGTTCATTGTTAAAAAACAGTTTCTTTTGACATCCATTTTAATCTATCCAAATAGAACTATAAGTTACAATGCTCATGATATATGTGTTTCCCACTATGAATCAATGTATAGTACTTGCAGAATGAACAAGTTTATGGTTGGAAAGAGATTCTCAAATGACACATTTTATACTGATATGTTATTAATTATTCATACACCCATACCTGTATAACATGACTATATTAAAAGGCTTATCGATTAATATAAATGGTCTAAATAACCCCATCAAAAGAGGTTGTTTGTTTAAATATCTAGCTCTACATAAACCATACTTAATTTTTTACAGGAAACTCATTTAATAGGAGATAATATTAAGTTCTTGAACACAAATAAATCTACAATCATTGCAAGCTCAGTATATACAAAAAAGAAAAGGGGGGTGCAACTTTATAGGACAAATCACTTCCTTTACCAAGAATAATTAAAACATATCAAGATAATAAAGGATTGCTTTGTTTAGCCATTATTGAAATAAATAAAAAAATATATACAATAATAAATAACTACTGGTTACCGGGAATAGGTACTAATACTATCAAACAACTTTTATCTCAAATAATATCTCAGTCTGAGGGAAATATTATCATGGCAGGGGACTTTAATTGTATTCTAGATATAAAAGATACATCCACTTTAGCAAATAGAAAAATTACCCCTCAAGCAAAACAATTAATAAAATTTATAGACTCCTACCTGCTCAAAGATATTTTTGACTTCACTGATCATAGCTCTCTAAAATACACATTCTATTCCAATAGACACAAATCATATTCCAGAATCGATAGAATACTATTCTCCACACAAATTATAAATGACTTAAATAACAGCAAAATAATTTCTTGTCCAATCTCCGATCATAATTCCATTATATTTGAATTAACTATTAACAACATCCCTAATGCACAAATAAAAAGAATACCTGCATATCTTATCCAACTTAAAGATTTTCAGTCATTTTTAAAAGAAGAAATACAAAATTTTATAGATATAAATTCAGCATCTAATATTCATGACATATATGTTTGGGATACACTAAAAGCTTACCTATATGGACAAATTAACAAATGGTATTACAATAAAAGGAAAACATGGGATAAAGATATGGAAACATTACAGAACAAGCTTGATTTATTGCATCTCAAAAATGGCGAGAAACTTTCTTCTAAAAACATTAGAGAGGAAATAAGCAAATTAAACGAAGAATATAGAAACGTACTACATCATAAGACAATGATTACATTAGAAAAATATAAATTCCTTGCTTATTCATTAAACCCTAGACACTTAACTAATCTCAAGAATAAAAATAAAAGAATGAATAAACATAACCATATTAAAGAAATATATTCCCTGAAGAAAAAGAAAGAATTATACACTATACATGATATAATAGAAGAATTTAGAAATCACTTTCATGCAATTTACCAAGATACACATAATATAGAAAGTAAAGACATTAAGCATTTTATTAATAAAAATCTTCATAATAAACTTAATAAACAACAAATAGAACTTATTGATAAACAAATTACTTTAGCCATCATACAAACTCAAATCAATAAGTTCAAGCAAAATAAGGCACCTGGAAATGATGGTATCATACCAGAAATATACAAAGTTATACCCAAATCAGCTATTTCATTACTCCATAAAGTATATAACACAGCTCAAAACAACTTCATAATACCTCCCTCATGGAAATATACATTCATTTCACCTATCTTAAAACATAACAAAGACCCTAAATATTGTTCCTCTTACAGATCTATTTCCTTATTAAATACTGACTACAAGATGTTTCTGAACATATTCACTGAAAGACTAAAAAAGTTTTTACCCCAATTAATTGATGAGGATCAGACAAGTTTTGTAATCAATAGAAACACTCATGATAATATAAAACGAACATTAGCCCTTATTGACTTCTCACAAAAGAAAAAAAAGAACGTAACTTTAATTAGTTTGGACATAAATGCCACTTTTGACTCAATTAATTGGGATTACTTGTTCACATTATTGGAGTGTTTAAATTTTTCATACAATTTTATTAATCTACTAAAACACTTGTATGATGGTACATTTGCTTATATCACATTAGGTACAAATACTTCAAATAAAATTCCTATCATAAAAGGTACCAAGCAAGGCTGCCCACTATCTCCATTGTTTACAATGATAATGGAACCGTGGGCTAATGATATTAGGAATAATAATAAAATAGAGGGTTTAGAGCTTAAAAAAGATATAACAGCCAAAATTCAATTATTCGCAGATGATGTTCTCATCTCTACAAAAGGAAATTATTCTTCAATATCAGCCTTGTTTGATTCGATTAAGATTTTACAAAAGATGTCTGGGCTGTCTTTTAATGACAACAAAACTAAAATTTTACCCATATACTCAAATACAAATAACAAATCTAATTATAACTCTCAGCAGTTAACTAGTACCGATCAAATTACTTATTTAGGAATAATTCTAGCTAAAAACATCAAAACAATAATACAATTAAATTATAATAAGTGTTTTGAAAATATTCAAAATCTATTTTTAAAATGGAATACAATAACTTTCACTACAGAAGAAAGATTAATTATTATTAAAATGATTATTCTACCCAAAATATTATATATTATACAATCCATTCAAATACTCCCTTCAAAAAATGTACTAATAAGTCAAATTCTTTAATATTAAAATTCTTTTGGTCCAAGAAAAAAACAAGAATATCAATGAATCCACATGAAAACAGTTGGAACAATGGTGGGATAGCATTCGCAGATCTAAACCTTTACTCTATTTCCTCAATAATCAAAACAATTACTCAACTTTTAGATACTACATACTCAGCTAAGTGGAAACTGTTATGGTTTCAGCAGCTCTACAGCTAATTTCCAGACCATCTACACATAAATTAGAAATAACAAGTAACCCCTTAGCTACATTCATAATATTATAACAAATTTAAAACATTTTATATATAAACACCCCAGATACAAAGAATGCTTCTTTTTGTTATTCCCCATAGCTTTCACGCAAGAATCCTTTATAACTTCAGACATAAATACAGTTATCATATTTAAGCATAATGATCTTAAGTTCTGGTCCCAACTAACATCAGGATATAAAACCAAATCAGTTGAATACATAATACAGGAATATCAAATAGACAATACAATGTGGCTAGATATACAAACACTTTTACTTACTCTAGCTAATAAATTAGAATTGATCTCATCAATCAATAAACACAAATCCAGTATTCTAATATACCATTTTCAATCAATTTTACGTCATAAGCATACATATTGTGGGAAACTTTCTTTTATTTATAGAACTATAAGGGAAGAAACTTTCAGATGTCCACAGAACTTCTGGAACTATTTTTACTCTATCAATAATAATCTTCCTACCGATTTAGACAAAGCAAACATATTACAATCAGCAGGGAAAACTACTTTATCTTTGAAATGGAAATTATACACCTGGAGATAAACAGATCATTCTACACTCCTCAATTAATGGATAAAATAAACAAAAAACAAAATATTTGCAATAAATGTAAATCAAATATAGACATAAACTGGGAGCATATGTTTTATGAATGCCATACTTTAAATACTTTCTGGGGGAAAATAAATAATTTACTACAGGCCCTTTATTCAGACAATTTCACATTAAATAAATCTATGGTGATGTTTAATACTCCTGTTCCACAATGTGTCAGAAAAATAAAGTATCCATTATTATGGGCAATACTGGCAGTAGCCAGAAAGACCATAACAAAAAATTGGAATTCAGAATCTCTTCCTTCCTTTTCTGAGTTCAAGAATCTGTTAAATGTTGTATGCCAACTGCAATTAAAAACTATATACTCAAGGACAACCAAAAAAATATACAATCTTCAATTGTGGGTTAATCTGCAAAACTTGTTGAAGAAGAACGAATCTCTATAACAAATTACATTAGTTTGTTTCTTTCATAATGACAATATCCATTATAATCAGATATCAATAACACATTGTAAATATATTAATGGATGTCTATGTAAATACTTTAGTTGGTTCATTTCTGTTAGTTTGGTTTATATCAACCATGTAATTTATATATGTTAAAGTTTTCAGGTTACAGTTTTTACTATGATTTTATGCAATTGTTTACAATATTGAATGTATTAAAATCAATAAAATTGTTTTGAAAAAAAAAAGAATAAACAAGCAGAGTTAGAAAATATGCTTCCAGGAGAGGCCTCTATTCATAAACTGGAAACGTTACAGTTCAATTTAAGTGTTTATGACACCAAACTTAAAGAGCAAAAAAACTGGAAATTAGCATGTGGCTACCAGGATTTCAAGCAAGGGCACATCTTTGAATGGTTCAGGAATGATGTAGAAGAAAGAACAGGAAATAGAAATTTTGGTAAAAGACCATATAATGGGATAAGAAGGAGAAGGGAAGTTACTACCTCCACTACCAATGAAAAAATACTACCGTCTGCCGGCCAAAGCAATAAATCTGATTCTGGACAAGAGGAAAGGAATTTTGCAATTCCAGAGATAGATCTGAGGGAGGCCAGTACTAGCACGGCACCACAGGTAGTGACAGAAGTGCATTCTGAATCCATACTTGAATCTGCATCAGGGACTAGACCAAAGGAAATATTGATACATTGCCCTTATAACTGGCCTTTGCCGGTTTTTGTGAAACAGCAGCTCCAAAGGAATGCAAAAGGAATGAGTCAAGAGAGAAAAAGGAAAAAATCAATGATGTGACCTATGAAAAATCAAGTTTGCTAGTAAATATTTCTCAGATAGAACTCAGTTCAGAGGAAATTTCATTACTGAACAAAGGCCTTAGTTTTATACCTGCAATAGCCTCTGAACTTAGTGAATTTGTAACAGACATCAGGATGTTTGCTAGGAATGTGACCTTAAAATCGATATTTGGAACTGAAACCAATAGAAGAAAGGCTTGTTATAAAAAGTCAAGTAACTTTAATCTGGTCAATCATCCTACAGTTGAGTTATTTACTCGGCTATGTGAAGATGAAGTAGCTAAATCTAGAAAAGAGAAAAAAGGAACAGGAAAACACTTCAATTTAACCTCAAAAGAAAAGGAAGCTCTGAATAGTTTAAGGAAGAGGACTGATATTGTTATCAAACTAGCGGACAAAGGAGGAAGTATGGTAGTGATGGATGCTACCTGGTATAGGAATAGAATGCATGAGATGCTCCAAGATGGGCAAATCTATCAAAAATTAAACAGAAGGAAAGTAGAGACAATCATTATTAGGTTTTGTAACAATCTGTATGAATTTCTGATGGAAAGACGTCTTACTAAAGAACTTGCAGACTTTTTCAAAACTGAATATCCCACCATACCCAGTATCAGTGGTCTCCCAAAACTGCACAAAGATGACCGCAATCCACCTTTGCATCCTATTGTTGCTGGAAGAGAATGGATCACTGAATCATTGTCTGTATATATAGAAAATGAATTGAAAAAAGTTTTACCTAGAGCTGAAGCAGTATTAAAAAACACTGGATCTTTTCTAACGGATCTATTTAATAAAACCCAAGGTAGAACTGGGGCTAATGAGATCTTGATAGTCACCATGGACATTACCAGCCTTTTCACGGTAATTCCCAATGAGTATGGGATAGAGGCAATTCGCTCTTTCTTGCACCAAGCAGGATTCAATGCTGATCTCTTATGCCTATTGTTAGAACTTGTATTGGAAACTAATGTTTTTGTTTATGGTTTGGAATTTTTTCTACAGACATGGGGAGTAGCAATGGGCACCCCCCTGTGCAAACAGCTATTCAAACTTGGTATTGGCCCAGTGGGAAAAAGAGAAGGTTATGAGTCATTCCAACCCATGGTATAACCATCTGAAGTATTATGGCTGTTTCGTGGATGATATCTTTATCTTATGGGAGGGCAATGAAAGCCAACTGGATGAATTTACTGAATATCTCAATCATAGTACGGGATTTTCGGAGTTCAAAGTTAAATCTTCGAGAGAGACTATTGATTTCTTAGATGTGAAGATCAGCATTCATGCTGACACGAGTCTGAGTACCAATATATATGGAAAATCAACCTGGAAAAAACATTATTTACATCGGTCAATCATGCATCCTGGCCATGTCTTTAATAATATTTTCGAGAACCAAGCAATAAGGATCTCTAGTCTCTGTACAAGTGACCAAGAGTTTGATTCAGAATTCCTGAATTTGCAATCCAACCTAGAAGTAAGGGGTTATGGTGCGAAAAACCTATTACAGGTGAATGACCAAGATGACATCCAGAATGAAAGAGGCCAACCATATTTCTCTAACCAATGACCAGGTTTACATAAGAAGAATGCAAAACCAAGGATTTGAAGAAATCAGCTTACCTGCAATTTAACTTACAGTGTGGATAACAAGAGAGTATGTGGCATCATTAGAAGATTTTGGCCCATACTCACTGGTGATGAAAAACTTAAAGATATTGTTGGTGAGTCACCTCAATTCACCTTCAAGAATAAAAAGAACCTAAAAAGACTACTCTGTAACAAAGATGGCACTGCTGAACAAGAAAAGTCAAATAGAAAGGGTACCTATAGGTACCACAGATGTAAAGCATGTAATCACTTGGATAGTGACAATACATTTATACATCCGGGCACGAACCATATCTTCACCTTTAATACATATGCAAACTGCAAAACACAACATTTACTCTGTCTTGCTTGCTGTACACATTGTACTGCTTTTTACATAGGCAAAACAGATCAGCTTTTTAAAAATCGGATCCTGCGTCACCTTAGAGATATTAAGAAATTGGATCTCACTAATGCTCTTTCAGCGCATGTTGCCGGTAATCCCACCCACCGCTTTAAATTTAGAGCAGTGGAAGTAATTCCCATGAGTTTACGGGAAGGGGATATTAAAAACAGAACTGAATTACGTAAATCCAGCTGGATAACTAATTTGAGAGCCAACCATCCACCAGGTCTCAATGGTGTTGCCCCATTGAAACCTATGCTGAAAGCAAGAAAAATGAGTGTAGCTTCTAGAAAGGAAGATTAATGGACAAATGGATAATTTATGGAATTGGAATACAAGAGCTGTGATTTATTTTATGCTCTGCCAAGTTGTTCTATGAATTTATTTACATCACTTGCAGTTTAATTCTTTGAGGCAGAGACTGGTAAAAACAAGGAAAGTTGCAGCAGTAATTATGTACAATACCCTTTGTGGTGCAAGCTTATCATTATGGTAATGGAATATAAGAGCTACAAAATATTTTATGCTTTGCCATGTTGTTCTGTGAATATATTTATATAATTTTCAGTCTAATTATTTAAGGCAGAGACTGATAAAAATAAGGAAAGCTGCAACAGTGAAAACACTCTTTGTGGTGCATTATACCATGCTGAATTTGTGACCAGGCAGTATTTTTGTAGAACAAGGAGCAAATAGCTAAGAATATTTCAGGAGGCATAAAGTATGTCACTCTGAAGACCACATGGGCATATGTCTTAATTTGTTATACTGTGAATTATGCACATAATAGGAATTTATATGTAAGAATACTAGTGCTATTGCACTTATAAAACTGTAATATATGTGCTACTTGCTTTTGTGAAGTACTGCATATTGCTGAATGAATTGAGTGACAATATGCTCTGGCAACTAAAGGAATTTAGTTCCTTCAATGCTATTGGATAGCTACAGGACAAGAAAATTGTAGATTGGATATCTGAAGGCATAAATATTATTGGATGTAGCAAGAAGCAGGATTTATGCTGTATGCAAATCATTAACCTTGTTGCTATTAGATTGCTTTGCCAATAGGATATCAGACATTTGATACTTTGAGATACAATAATGATTGGTTCACAGCAAGACACAGGAGATATGCTGTATGCAAACTAATGAGTTTCCTTTGGTTATGACAATGTGTCTGGAACATTGATTGGTTTATTCTGTCTTTAAATCTAGGGTGAGGACAACCAAGACACATGATGCGATAAAGGCTAGTAAGCTGAAAGCGCTTATCCATGAATTTTACTGTGCTCCTGTTTTTGTTGTTTTTACTGAAGATTAAAGTCTGTTTTTAACATTTTACAGCTGTGGTGGAAAGAAGGATTTTTCCTCCTACATTTTTAATTTATGTTGCACAGTGTGGGTAACAGTGCTTAATACAACAGTACTGTTAAGTAATTGCAAATCTACATTACCTTATGATACCAGAGTAAACACATGCAGTCCAGCAGTTAGACCTTCATTGTCAGGCTATTATGCTTTTATTTACATACAACCTATATGAGACTCTTACTGCCATATTCTCTGGTGTATGCAGTACTTGCCTTATACAATACAGGTGTTATACAGGCAACTGACTTACTAATACAGTTAGATTTATTTCCTATGACAGTACATGCAAGAGTATTACTAACCTGCCTTGCGTCACCACCTCTCCAAGTGACAGCCATGGGCCTCCTGGTTCACAGCCCACTCACTTGCTGCTGTGAAGAACATAAGAGGAATATTTAGCCATATCTATCCATAATATACATGACCTGGCAATTATTAAGCAGGTAGTGGAGTGATGCTTACACACTACTGGGACATGCCCTGTCATCCTAGCCTCTTGGATCCACTGATTCAAGAGATCCCCCTTTCACCGCTTCAGGTTGGCATAGTGATGCCTGACCTGCTCACCAGTTCGGGGTACGCCAGTGGCACTGGTGAGGTCACGGGCAAAATGGTCCCAGGCTTCCGCTTTATATTGGGAACCCTGGTACTGGCCTTGCAGCAGTCTCTGCTCATGGTCTTTGACAAGGAGTCCTGCCATGACTCTGGACTCCTGGATGCCCCAGTGCTGCACCAGAAAGCGCACGCCCTCTCCCATTCCTGACATGATGCCTGCAAGGGGAAGCTACAACCAGTTATGAGGTGTATTCCTGGCTGTTGGGTTTAAGTAGGGCTGATTTCCCACACTTTGCCTTGATTGGATGGTTTTGAAAATGCTAAGCTATGGGAAAACCTGCTTACCCAAGGTTGGCATTGTTTAAAGGGGTATACCACTGGGCAAATTGAGTTAGCTGGCCTACACATTGCTTACACCTACTAAGCTGGCCTGTGCAATGCTTAGTGTTGCTTAATATTTACTTTGTGTTATATTTGCTTTTTGGCATTGATTTATTATTTATTACATGTTATATATATGTCTCCACTTCACATATTTTTGTTATGTAGTAGGTTATAGAACATATGACTGTATACTGATTCCTTTCACATGTTCAGTTTGATTTTACTATGGTGAGGATTTGTTTGGTGATACTTCAATCTTATGTACTGCTGTAATGGCTTGGTGATTAACTACTGTGACTATAGGGTCCTGGGTTCAAGACCTGCAAGGCTGTTTATTTTGTTGCTGGGAAAAAGAACAGCTGTTGGATACAGAGTGATTAAGGCACTTTTAAGCACATGTAAGCAGGTTTGCATGGATTTGCGTGAGGGTAAGCACTGCTAACCTTCGGTTAAATATGCTTACAGAGCATTAGCTTCAATATTGCTTAACCTGTGTGCGCATTGCTTACCCCCGTGCAAATGGGCTTAAACCCACTTACTGGTGCTTACATATGCTTACTCCCACTTACTACTGCTTAATAGTTCTTACACTTGCTTACTAGTGCTTACTCCTGCTTACCACTGCACTAATTTAGACAGTAATGTCTAATGGTTCTTGGGAAGGTGGGGGATTTGGAAGCTGTATGTAGTTATCATTCATTACACATTTTACCTTCCATTTGTATCCCTGATTCCTGTGTACATATACTGTATGGGGCACATGTGATTATCTGTGGACTTTGCAACATTATGGCACTGACACCTCACATCTGCATTTAATGCAGTGCTCCAGCTCACAAATATATGTCATTTAGTAGGTTATGCAACTAAAAATATTGGTCATAACGTGATTTGACATGGAAAATGGAATGTGCTACAGTGGGATTCGAACCGTAATGACTGCTCGTAAGGTGAATGCTCTGCCCACTGCACTATTGCTATACTGCTTCATTTGCATATATCTTGCTTTTTATCCACTCCTGCCATTTAAGCTACATTAACCGTAGCTAAGTGATGGGCAAACCCGCGCACCTACACTTAAATTTAATCTGTTTCATAAAAAAAAAAAAAGTATCTTTATATTTTTTGTATTAACTATTGCTCTTGTACAAGTGGGGGGATGTTGCTGGGGGTATGCGTACACCTATGAGCGGTCTTGCTCATTCCTTTAGGGCTTTCAGCTGGTCTTCATTGCAGGGGCGTGCTCCGTGTAAGATTAGGAGCTCAGGCAACGCGCCTTCATTAATATGCATTGCATGCTGCCATCCTGCTCCTAAATGGCCTCTTCCATGCAGGACTAAGCTAGTCTTGCATGGAAGGATAGTAAATCCGGGGGTATATCTTTCCACCTTTTTAAGCGCAACCTGTATAACTGGATGGGAAACTGAAAATATACCCCTGGGATTCCACCCATGCCCCTGCTGGACAGGGCCATCAGGTGCTGACTTGTCTAAACATGGGCTAAACTCTTAGCTAGGCTTATAAGGGCCAATAGCCTAGTAACCTCCTATGATCTGAATATATATTTATTTATTTTTATTTATTTATTTATTTATTTATTTAAATTTGTTGACCGGGAGTGTCCGACTGGACGTGGGTCCATTTTCAGCGGAGGCCCGGGGAGAAAAGCTCCACAGTAAAATAAACAGACAGTAGTTACATTGGATTACATAGCGATTAACAATTTAACATAGAAATTACTTACAACATATTTACAGATGAAGAACATAGTACATCAGTAGACAACTAGAATCTTTATCTGTGAAGTACATAACAGGCATTAACAAATGTAACAATGAGAAGTTCCTGCTGTATAATAAGTACTAGGCTTGTGAGCATCTGAGCTTGCTATCATCAAGGTAGTTAGTGGAGGTGAAAGAAAGGTAGTAGTTGGATGGGGTGGATGATATTAGAGTGGGAGTTGCAAGGGCATAGCCAGCATGTTTTTAGGTGCGCTTTTAATAAAGTTTTGAAGTTGGTGCATGATGGCACGGAGGTAATTGTGGGTGGGAGTGAGTTCCATAATTTGGCTATGGTGCAAGAGAATAGTGCTTCACCAGCAGAGTTATTGGCTTTAGTGATCTGCAAGTGATTTTTGTTGCTGGATCTTAGTGGTCTGGTGGTGCGATAGGGTTGGAGTAGATTCTGGAGGGATGGGACATTTAGTGGATGGTTTACTAGTTTGTGCTGAAAGTGAGAGTTGATACCACTGAAGGAGGTGAGGGAGTTCAAGCCAGCCCAGTTCAGCAAGTGAGAGACAGTGATGACTACGGTAGGATGCCCTGTGGCAATTTGGCAATTTTGTTGTAGCAGGTCTCTAGCTTGTTTAGATCACATTGCCTTAGGTTGGTATATACTGGAGAGGCATAAAGTAGGGTGGAGATAAGGTGGGAATTTTCTATTGAAATCTTTGCTGCTTTGGTGAGAAATTGTTTATTTCTATATAATGCTCCTAGTTTTTTGTGGACTTTTTTATGGTCATGGATATGTGAATGTCAAATTTTAGTTTATTGTCTATTTCCACTCCTAGCAATTTGGTGTGTTCAGTTGGGTATATAGTAGTGTTGTCTTTTGCTGTGATGTTAAAGTGAGAGTTGTTTTGTGTATGTTTGGTGGGTTGGAAGATGAGTAGTTTAGTTTTGTTTGGGTTGAGTATTAATTGGGCATCGGATAACCATGTTTCAACAGAGGAAAAGGCTTCCTGTGTGACTTTTTGCACTTTGGGTAGGGACTGGGCTGAGCAGATGATGGTTGAGTCATCTGCGTATTGGATGAGTGTGCCATGTTTGGTGGCAGAGGCTAGATTATTGGTGTAAATAGAGAAAAGTAGGAGTCCAAGGATGGATCCTTGGGGAACCCCTATGGAGACAGGTAGTTGGGGAGATATGTCATTCTGCCATACAACGGATTGTTGGCTTAGCTTTCCTAAATTTATGTTGGCTATTACAGAAGTTATCAAAGACTGATAAAGATTTCCCGGGTGCCTTACTATGAAAATTATATAAAGTACTGTAGAATGGAATAATGCTAGGTAAGAGGAAAAAAAGATGAATAATATCTTGTTTAAATGTGTAAATAAAATCAAATTATGGAAACTTCAGATTGGAAATACTGTAAAAAAAGAAATGACTGCTATAACAGAATAGTGGGCACGTATTTCTATAAAAAAGCCATGGAAAGAAATTTCTGACAACATTGTAAAAGCAATTACAAGGAGTCAGGTAAGGTTCATAGATTCATAGGTTGGTACTAGGCTATTGGCCCTAGGGCCTATATAAGCCAAGCCATAACAATTTCCTGGCTATTTCTTCCCACAGTATTTACTTTCCTGGACCCCTGTCTAGCAGGGTGACTGACATCATCCCCAGGGTGAATTTCCTATCTCCCATCCAGTCATCAAGGTTCCTTTTGAAGAGGGCCAAAGAGGCACTCTGCTTGACATGTATGGGCAGTCTGTTCCAGAGTCTGGGGAGTCTCTGGGTCAGGAACCTATCTCTCCAGCATGTTTTGTTCATTGTGATGACAAGGTTTAGATCCCTGGGATGTGTGGCTCTGAGGGATTGGGATTTCTTTAAGGTTTAAACATACTGTTAAATTTTAAGATTTCCTATGGAGGTTAATCCTAGGAAACTCAGATGTTGCATGACCCATGAAGTATAAGCAGCTTTATGAACGACTATACTCATTATGTAGGGTTTGAAGAAAGATTTGAGAATGCCTTATTAAACTGTGAAAGTCTAAAGTATTTTGGAAACAATTTGATTCAGAAAACAAGAATGCTTGTTTCCAAAACATTGTTAATTTATTTATTGTATGGAGAATATTCTGTGAGGAACAAATACATGGAAATAAAATGCTAGTGGCATATTGCTTCTGTGGAACAGCGGGAGTGAAGATGTTTTATCTTAGAGTCATAGGTTAAAAGGTGTATACTAAGTTAACAATCACTGGGGCCCTTATAATCCTACCCATTACACCCAAATGTATACCATGAGTTATTGTTCCATAGGGGTTATTTTAAGGAGGTGTATGTAAGTTAGGGCATGTCTTAATGGCTGCTTCTGTCCACCAGAGACATAGGTGTCAGACAGGGGGTGAATTTCCAATTTCCAATCCACTGGTTCAGGTTGCACTTGAATAGGATTAGGGAAGGGCTCTGCTTCACATCGATGGGAAGCCTATTCCAGACAGAAAAGATTCTCTGAGATACATGCCTGTCCCTCTAACATGTCCTATTAAACTCACAAGCAAAGTTTAAATACTTAGATCCAGTAGTACAGGTGCTGTTCATTTTGTAGATATGCCAAAGGTCTATCAGAGCGGGCTCCATGAATGCCTTGCATTCCAGGTATAAATCACCTCTCAGCAGTCAGTAGAAAACAGAGTACAGAGACGTGTCTTTGAGGTGATTTACATAGCACATTGTGTTTAGGCCCTGTATTCATTTTGTGAGGAACCTCTGTGGACATTCTAGTTGTAGCATGTGCCTTGTCATCTAGTGAAGGGAAAGTTAAATTCAATGATGGGTCTTATGATGGCTGAGTATAATGGCACAGTAACTTCAGTGGAAATAGATGCCTTCCCCTTCCATATAAGCTGAGTGGCATAGAATGATTTTCTTAAAACCTTATACATATGTTGGCTAAAATCCAAGTTACTATCTATATAAGTCTCAAAATCCTTGACTACTGTTTCTGTTTTTAGGGGGGTTTTATAAATTAGGTAGTTTTCCTGGGTTGCTGACTTCCCAAAAGGTCTATTATGCATTTCTTGGCATTGAGTTTTAAGCCATGGCTTTGGCACTAGTTATTTGTCTGTGTTAGACCATCCTGTAAGATGTTAGTATCTTGGGGGGGGCTCTATGATTGCTCCTAACTTGCAGTTATCTGCAAACTTGGTAAGCCAGTGACCCTTGACTTCTGAAAAATAAATGCCAAAGAGAGGAGCCCTGGGGGACTCCACTGTTAACTGCCTCTTTGTGGAGGTTGGTCTCTCCAATCCTAGCTTTATGTGATCTTTCTGTGAGCCAGCTGACTGGCCAATGAGTTACACAGGGGTTTATGCCTAATTCCATGAGTTTGTTTACAATGCTTGTGTGGGGTATTGTATCAAATGCACTAGCTAGGTTAAGGTAGACAGTATGTATCACTTTCCCTCATCCAATGTCTTGGTAACATTCTCAAAGAAGTCCAACAGGTTCACTAGGCATGATCTGCCTTTGATGAAACCAAACTGGTTTGGGTCTAATGACAGGAGGTTTCCTGTATCATTGTTAATCATTTCCATGATAATTCTATCTGTGACTCTGCATATGAGACTAGTTAGACTAATGGGTCTATAGTTCATAGGTTCACAGTTTTATAGGTTGTTACTAGGCTAATGACCAGTAGGGCCCTTACAAGCCTAGCTGTGCACCCCAAACCATTTAGGTTCCAAGTATTATGGGCATCTATGGGTAGGAACATGTTAGTATGGAAGTAACTAAGTATTTGTAAGAGGGGTGTTATTTAGGATAATACTTTTCTTATTGACAGACATGTGGGCCAGACTGGGGGGAAAATCTGTGATTTCCCATCCAATTGTCAAGGTTTCTTTTGAATAGGGTCAGGGATGAACTCTGTTTTACATGGATGTGGAGCCTATTCCACAGTATGGAGATCATTTGGGACACATATCTGTCTCTCCAGAATGTTCTGTTTATGTCACAAGCAAAATTTAGATCCCTGGATCTTGTCTTTCTGGTGGTGTTTGCTTTGCACATGTGCAACAGATTCATCAGGGCTGGGAATAAGGAAGCCCTGTAAGCCAGGCAAAGGTCCCCTCACAGCAGCTTGTAGGAGACTGAATACAGAGACAGAGCATTTAAGCAATCAGTGTAGGACAGCGTATTCATGCCCTGAATTGTCCTGGGGAGAAACCTTTCTGGGCATTCCAATGGTTGCAAGTGTCTGGTTAGTTAGATGCCAAAGGGGGCAGTGTGTTCAATCATAGGTCTGATAAGGCCAAGTAGTGTACAGTTTACTTGGACCTGGATGCCATACCATTGCCTATAAGCTGGGTGACATAGAATGATTTTTTTTATTATCTTAGTTACATCTTGGTCAAAGGCCAGATTTCTCACTCCTTATGTTCCCATTTCCCTTACTACTGGTTCAACTCTTAGGAGCATTTTCTTAATGGAGCAATTAACTTGGGTTGACAGTTTCCCATTTTGTGGCATTGAGTTTCAGGGCCATGACTTTGGCACCAGTCATTTGTCTGTGTTAAACACACTCACAAGATGGTGGTGTCTTGTGGGAATCTATAATATCTCCCAGTTTACAGTCATCTGTGATGCTGGTGAGCCAGATGCCTTACACATTAGCCTTGACTTCAAAGAAATAGATGCCAAACAGAAGCAGGATTAGCACAGAGTCATGGGGTACTCCACTGGTAGCCAGTCTCTTGGTGGATGTGATCTTACTGATTCTGACTTCTTAGGACCAGTCTGACCCAGGCAGCAATCCAGTGAGTTATATAAGAATTTATGCTCAGCTCAGAGAGCTTGTCAACAATGCCCGAGTTGAGTATTGTATTAAATGTCTTAACCTGGTCAAGATACAAAGCATGCACTCTGTTACCCTTGTCCATTGCCTTGGTGATGCTCTCAAAGAAGTATACCAGGTTAAGTAGGCATGACCTTCCCTTAAGAAAGCAAAACTTGGATGGGTCCACTGTCTGTGGGTTGCCAATGTCCTTGTTTATCATATCCATGATAATCCATTCCATGATTTTGCATATTAGGATTATTAGACTGATAGGTGTGTAGTTCCCTGGGTCAGTTGATGGACCACCCTTGTGGAGGGAAATAACTGTTGCCACAGAGGTGGTGTCCTTGGCTTTAGCAAGGGCTGCCAGTACCTGGTCCCTGCTGATAGCTAAAGGAGGAATGTTAGAGGTGATTTCATCTGGTGAGGCTGGAGAGAGGGGGTGAGTTAAGTATGAGCTGAAATTATCAGCCAGTAGATTTGTTATGTCACCCTGATCAGTGAAGGTGGTACCATTCACCATCAGTTCAACACACTGCTGTGTGTTAGCACGAAGGTTCCGAATATAGCTGAAGAAGGTCTTGTGATTGTCCTTAGCCTGTAAGGCTATCCTGACCTCATAGTTTGGCTTGTTGCACTTAATTAGACACTTAGTTTTTTGCTTAGTTGTATAAGAGAGCACTTGTCTTTCACGGAGTTGCTGTTCCTGATTTTGGCCATAGGTTTTCTTTTTTTATTATATACCCTGTTTAGGTGAGGATTCCATTAGTGGCTTTTATTTTTTGTATTTGTTTTGGGTTTATTTCTGGTAGATATGGCAGCCTCTGTGCAACCATTCCCATGTTTCTATAGGAACTCTGTGAATAATACTGCGTAGGTACCTGTTGTCTTGGGGTTGGGGGAACATTGAAGTTTAACAAACTGTCACATAATAGGATGTGATTTGCCTTTGAATAATTCCTAACTGTCACTAGTTTACCTGGATTTTCTGGATTGATTTTTACTTCCATTAAGGCAGCTTTGTGATCTGGGATGTGACACGGGAAGGTGCAATGCTCTCCCATGCTGGTAAGTACCAGATCCAGTATGTTTGAGTCTGTGGTTGGAGTGTATACTATCTCTTCCATGGTGTTTGTGTTAATGAAGTCCAAGAAAAGTTGTAACCATGAGTTGGAGGCAGTGTACATTTTCCAGTCTATAGAGGGGTAGTTAAAGCCATCCATGAATAAGATGTTTGGATGGATGGTGAGTACATCTAGTAGGTTTAGGTGAGAGTCGTGGGACTCTAGGGCCACAAATGACCTGCAGCTAGCCATGATATAGTGAGGGACCTTATCTATGTGACTTATATGTGAATGAGTTCCATAATATCATCCTGTTTAACCAACATGGAGGTATGCTTGCTGCTAATGTATATCGTGATGCCTCCACCTTTTGCCCCATTCTGTGCTGGTTAGTCTAAATGTGTGGAAGACACTGTAGGCTTGCACTTTTGGAATACTTTCTATATCTTTAAACCAAGTCTCAGTCACAGCACAGATGTCTACGTTCTCCAATATAAGGAGGGCTTGAAAGGCATGGATTTTTCTTTAGGCTTCGAGCATTGAGCAGTAACACCTTAAGGTTGCTTGTAGAATTTTTCACTATGTTGACAGTATTGTCCTTTTTTGCATTGCCTAAAAAGGCTCTAAGAGGGTGAATAAGTATTAGACAATATCCAAAAGTCTGGGGGGGACAGGTGCAGTCTATCCTTGGCAAGGCAATATGGTCTTTTGACCATGTCCTCTCATGGTGACAGATATTGGATCCCCCTATGGTGACACCAGAACTAAGGCAATTATTGAAAGCAATCATTTTATGCTCACAATGTGATATCATCCTAGGTGAAGGTAAATGTTGATCAATGCAAGGCTCATAACTATATGTGACACATATTCCAAGAGATCCATTATGTCTCTTTTCTTATAGTCCAGTGAAGTATGTCTCAGGTCATTTACACCCACATGGATTATGACAGAATCATATTGGTACCTGGGGTGCAGTACCTTGAGTGTATGTGTGATATTGTGGATCCTGGCTCCAGATGGTTAACTAACCATTATCTTCTCCTTGTTTAACATGGTGAATGAGGCATCTGAGCATTGCATAATGCATTCCCCAGTATTAGGTAAAGTATATGCTTGCCTTATGGGGACCATTGGGTGCAGGCTTATGTGAGATGTTTGGTGTTGCTTTTGGTGTTTGCTTTAGTATTTGCTGAGGAGCAGTGCTGCCATTAGGTGTCTTTGGGGGGTCTTTGAGTTTTGGCAAGGTTTCTTTTAAGAGCCACAGCATAAGACAGTGTGTCTGTGTGTGTGTGTGTGTGTGTGTGTGTGTGTGTGTGTGTGTGTGTGTGTGTGTGTGTGTGTGTGTGTGTGTGTGTGTGTGTGTGTGTGTGTGTGTGTGTGTGTGTGTAGTGAACAGTGTAGTGTGAGTGTTCCTGACAACCTTGTTTGT
Organism: Protopterus annectens; assembly: GCF_019279795.1. NCBI lineage: Eukaryota > Metazoa > Chordata > Ceratodontiformes > Protopteridae > Protopterus > Protopterus annectens. The sequence continues at coordinate 1,056,308,014 of NC_056729.1, forward strand.
ATGTGAGATTTTTGCCTCCAAGGAAGTTGTGTATTTACATGTCTCACATACTGTATTATTTTTTTAATGAATGACTAGTTGTCTGAGAACATGAGACAATTGCTACATTGCCTTAGGATGCTCAAATCTACCAATCTGGCCACAAAGACATTTGGAAATTGCATATCCATGTTGCCTGGTCCTACAACAGGGTGGGCTGTTTAGGATTAAGGATTGAGTTTTAACAAGGGTCTCCTAGAGTAGTGTCTGAGGTTAAGGGCAAGATGTTATATAATTCTAGGATATGGTAGTGCTATTCGATATGCAAACTAGTTTCTGGGGTTAACTCCAAAATGTTATATAATGCTAGAATATGGTAGTGCTATTTGATGTGCAAGCTAGCTGCTCTAAGCTTATTTCCACACAATGCCACACTGGAGTGTTTTTCACCTCAGGCTGACCAGATAAACACCTTCTGCCACAAGATGGATGATCCTGGAATTTCTTAATGTAAAAGCACAGCAAGTGCAGATTAAACAACACTTACCAAACAACTATGTCCCTGGCTAATCCGTCCTTCTGCAAGGAGATTTGAAGGCACACAGATCTAGAAAAGCCAACAAACAGTGAAATTATTATTTTTGCCAAATAATTAAATACATGCTTTAAAAATGCTCAAAAACAGTAATGATCACTGCATAAAGCAAGTACAAGTGCAGTAAAACAAGAAAATATTATTATCTTAGCTTGGATGGCTCTGGATGCAGTTGAAACACTTGAAAGGTTTTGCAGAGTTCTCTGTAAAAAGTAAAGAGTCTTGCAAACTTGCTTGATTGATAGTAGAGAAAAAACTTATAAACTTACTTCTATGCTCTAAAGCAAATAAACAACCACAATTTCAGCTTCCTGCAGTGCTTCCCAACTCAGAGAGACCAGGTAAATACCATGATATGGATGATCCCCGAATTTCTTAATGTAAAATCACAGCAAAAGCAGCTCTCAAATGCAGATTAAACAGCAAACAACTACCAAACAACTAAGTCCCTGGCTAGTTCCTGGAGTCAGTTGATGGTCTGCCTTTGTGTAGAGGGATGATTGCTACAGTCTTCTATTCACATGGCATGAGCCTGTGTGGATGCTGTGGTTGAATGTGACACCAATGGCCCTGCTAGATCATACTTCAGGCTATTTAGGAGGCATCCTGGGATATTATCAGGGTCAGTTGAAGCTGTATTCTTGACCTCAGACAGCACATCTAAGAAATGTTCCCTGCTGATAACTGTAGGGATTATGTTATCATAGGATCATAGGAAGTTACTAGGCTATTGGCTCTGAGGTCTTTATAAGCCTAGCCAAGAGTTTAGCCCATGTTTAGACAAGTCAGCACCCAAAGCCCCTGTCCAGCAGGGACAAAGGTGGAATCCCAGTGGTGTATTTTCTGTTTCCAATCCAGGTATACAGGTTGCGCTTAAAAAGGAATAATAAGGTACTCTGCTTGACATACATGGAGAGGTAGATGATATTTCCTGGGGGAAGGGCAGTTGGTGTGAGAGGAGGGAAAAGTTGGAGCTAAATTTGTCAACCAGAAGATTTGCAATATCATCCAGTTCTATGAACATGGCTCTTTTTACCAACAGTTCAGCACACTGTTGTGTGGTGCCCTTGAGGTTTCAGACATAGTTAATGAAGACTTTATGGTTGTCCTTGGCCTGGGATGCTACCTTTACCTCAAAATTTGCTCTGTTGGACTTAATTTGTCCTCTTTTTTGTCTATTCAGTTTGGTGTGAGAGTTTTTATCTTTTTGGGTGATACACTTCCATATTTTATCTAGGATGTTTTTTCTTTAGTTGTACAACCTATTAGTGTGGGTCCCACAAGGGTGGTTGTATTTTCTGGGGGGTAGTATTGGGCTTACTTCTGGTAGGTATAGCACACATTGAGATGGTTGTACAGACCTTCTGTGAATAATTGCATATAGGCTGCTACATTTTCTTTGTTTTGAATGGGCTTGAAATTTTAACAGGTTATCACTTAGTAAAAGGTAGTTTGCCTTGGAGTAGTTTCTAACTGTTACAGGGTTTGATGGGGTTACAGAATTGATTCTAATTTTGAAGGAGACTACTTTGTGGTCTGATCTTACCAATATGTTTGTACCTGTAGTAGGATGTGCGCTAATTGATCCCGGATATTTGTGCTTACAAAGTAATAGAAAGGAATATTTGTGCCTGCAAATTTGGGTTGATTTAGAATTCCCAGTTTATAGAGAGCTAATTAACATCCCCCATGAGTATGGTATTTGGTTGAATGGTGAGCATCTCCAATAGGTCTAAGTATGAGCTATGGGTTTCATGGGACATAGAGGGTGGCTTATAGCTTGCTAGGATGTGGTATGGGACTTTGTCTATGGTAATCTGGATATGGAGGAACTCCATTGCATCCAACTATTTAACCATCCTAGTGGTATGCTGGTCTAAATGTGCGAAAGGCACTGAAGCCTCACACTGCTGGGGCAGTCGCTATGGCTTTAAACCATGTCTCACTAACTGTACAGATGTCTGATTTCTCCAAGGTGAGGAGAGCTTGGAGGGAGTGGAGTTTCTTGTTTAAAGTCTGGCAATGATCAGTAATACCATTAGATTTCCTTGAGCTGATTTTGCTGTGTTGGAAGGTTTGTCAATTTTTGAATGGAAGAGGGTAATGTTTTAGTCAATATTCAAAAGCTTAGAGGGGATAGGTGCAGACCATCCTTGGCAAAGCAATGTGGTTTGTTATATATATATATCATGCCATGCTGACAAATGTTCTGTCCCCATAGTATGACATCAACAAAAACTAAGCCAGTTATTTATATTCTGGCATCATCCTTGGTGAAGGTACAATGATGCTCAATGCTAGACAAATACCAGCCTGTCACACACAGTCTGTGAAATCCATAATGTCTGTTATCATATAGTAATTGGAGGTAGGGCACAAGTCATTTACAGCTACATGGACTATGAATGAATCAATAGCTTGAGTACAGGTGTACCATGGTGGATCCTGGCTCCTGATATGCAGCTGACCATTATCTTCTCCTTGTTCTCATTCTGGTGGGTGGGACATCAGTATGTCATACAATGGAGTCCCCTATAACTAGAGTCCTGGGTAGTGTACTGGGTTGCCTTATGGCTGTGGTAGTTGAGGCTCCACTGGTTGTAGCTGTATGTGCAGTGTTAGGTGTTTCTGTTGAGTGCATTTGGGTTTGCTGGTGATTGGTTTTGCAGGTGGAATGTTTGGGAGGTCTTTGGATTTTGGGAAATTGCATTTAAGTGATTCAGCATAAGTAGATCTATGTAAGGGGTGAGTACTAATTTGTGATACTTTAACATGCTGACGAAAAATAAATTTTTTTATTATGGCAAAAGGGATGGGGGTGTTGATATAGTGTCACAAAGGTTAATATATTATATTATATTATATTATATTATATTATATTATATTATATTATATACTGTATTATATTTTATCTCTTTATTTGCTCTTTTTTTCATTTGTAAATATATCCTTGCTCCTGAGTATATATTGTTTGCCAATGTACTGAGAGATGGTTTGAATAAAGCCACTTTTTCTTTTTGATAAGTGTCTTGGGCTTTTATACATCTACTACCAGCTCAGGCAGATGGGGCCTCAGTTAACACCTCATCCAAAGGATGACATGCTCAGGAGTGCAACACCCCCCTTATACTGCACTGCAGTATCAGTAATGGAAACAAATGAACCCAAGTACCTGGAACGGGAATAGACCCTTCTGATTTTTCATCACCAAAGGTAAATCATTGACACTTGTATGGTGGATCTTGGAGTGGAAAAACATAAACCAATAAATCAAAGAATGTTGTTAATAGATGTAAGAATATTTGCACATTCCTGCAATGGAATTTAAATGAGTAGTAGCATACATTTAGGATAAATAATGAATGGTATAATATTTTGTGGATGTAACCATTTAATTTGTTGAGATTGCTTCTAAAAACCATCTGGACCTACAAAGCTAAGTATATTTTGGCAGTTGCTCTTAATTTCTCAGTACTATTTAACACTTTTGTGCTGCATTTATTAATTTTGTTGAATTTATCACTGTCTGTCAGCCTGCACTTGTTAAAGAAACCCCATTGGTTTGTTATTGTACTGATCGTAGGTTGCTTTAACAGTATTCTCATATTCACTAACCTCCTGTGATACTTAGAAAGCTGTTCTGAGTTTGCTAAAGTTTTCCTGAGTCTGCCAAAATATTTTCTTACATTGTGCACTTTTTCTGTATTTTGTTGCACATTTCTCAGGGTTAGTGAACTTATTACCAAGGATTCCCGATACTGCAGGAATTCTGTAAAGCATTTGATCCTAGACTTGAGCTCAAAACCAGTTTGTTTTATATTAGGAGCGGTCTTTTGCACTCTGGTGGGAACAGAGCTGAATTTAACCCATCCAAGTGGGAAACTGCTGGTTTAAAGTTTATTGTGTTTTTATCTGATTTGTCTGAGGGATTAACTATTTAAAAGTCTTTCATCTGCTGGAATAGTTTGCCCATTGAGCAGATGCAGTTCCCAGTGCCTTGTATTTAACTAAACCTCTCCAGTTTAAAATCTTCTATAGGAAATGTTCTCCATAGTTTCCCACTATTCACAGCTGCTGGAAGAGCTGTCAGTTTGTGCAGAGGGCAGTACCACCGCAGGTCATCTAACTGGAGCTGCTCAATGTTTGGCGACTTTTGCCAGAGGTCTCGAGAGATTCTGCTAAAATCCAAAGCATTCACTGCTAAAATCAAAAAGATAAGTACTTTTTGAGTTTTCGTTGCACTTTGTTGACTGTATTTTATAATTTTGATGATTTTTACTGAATTTTTCTTCACTTTGAAAAAGCTGTTCTGTTGCCTTAAGTAGCTAGTACATAACTTAGACTAGAATCAGATCTGTTCTAAATCTATTCTATTGTGGCAAAACTGAATTTTAATATAGCTATTATACTGCATTCTAGTTTATGCAGCTTACATTGATACTGAATTCAGTTCTTGTGCTTTGGTTTTATATTCGTTGTCATCAAATTAGTATGCTATATGCTTCTGTCATTCAGGAGTTCCCCAGTATGAAAACTTCAACAAGTCTAATGGCAACCTGTGATAGCTCAGAAAATGTATTATGCATACAGGTCTCTATTTTCAGTTCAGCTCATTCTTTTGTTATTCAGTTTTCGTAAGTATAAGGTTATTGAACCTAAAACAGTAATGGGATTGATGTGTCTACAAGAAAGGTCAGTACTAAATTTAGAGCCAAAAGTGTGCTTTGCTCAGTGACTTTTCTCAGCTTTGTTAAAGACCTGCAACCCTTTTGTTGGAAAGCTGCAAACAGTAGATTCAAAATCTGCAGTTCTGAGCTGCGAAAAGATAATGCAAATAGTGACCTTTAAAATCACCCACAGACATTTTTTAATGGAAAAGACAAACCTGGTAATCCAATCAGATATATAATTTGGACAAAAGTAGCACTGCTCTTTAGCTAATGAGATTTTAAGCAATCCCATCAATGAAAGCCAACTGTGTTAAATCGTTTTGTTTATCTGAAGATGAAATACTGCAGTTAAAAAGGTGTCCTAAACCTTGCTAGATTCTGTACTATTAATAAAAACATTACTCAAATGTTTTTATCTGCCCACACCACTGTTAACCTCCTAACCATTGCTAATTTATAAATGTCACTGTAAGATCCACCAAATTAAGGTAATTACAGTATTAATGTAATTTTACAGAACAGTGTGTAAATAACATCACTGCCTACCTGATAATTTTGTAGAACGTTAATATCCTTAACATTTTAGAACAGCTGAAATAAACCTCTGTTTATACTGTATGATTATATGCAATGGATGCCTTTTTTGTTTTCTATTAGTTAAACAGTTAAGTGGGCGGCCACTGGGAATCCCTGGATGTGACCTAATTCTAAATCTAACTTCAGTTACTGGTCACAAAGCAAAATACTTGGTTTGCAAAACAGAATCATCATCTGACTGATGAAATCAGATACTCTGTATGTTTATTCTAAATAATCAGAGACCTACTGACAGCATTAATGTCTTTGTTTTGAGTTCAGACCATGAAATTTAGTTGTTTACTAGTGATCATTTTCAAGAAGGCTGGACCTGTATTACTGAGTCTTTTTAATGATTTGGTCCATGTCTCGAAAGAGCTGTATTTCTAATATCCTTGTGAATATTTCAGAAAATTATATAGGTATTGTTGTCTTTAATAAGCCCTTAGATTGTACTGCTATGTTTAAAGGCAAAACAGGAGCCATATCTTTAGTTTCATTGACTACATCATGAGATGGACTCACTGACAGTGTCAGTTGTGTAAAAGACAGCACTCTTACCTTTCGTACAGAAGGCTGTGTGTTCTATTTCAACCCCAGCTAGATGGATTGCTAATGCTGGCAGTGTAGCATAAGGGAGGTGCTGCATTCCTGAGTGTCTTGCCTTTTAGATGAGATGTTATACCAATCTCCCATCTGTGTGAGTTGGAGGTAGTTCTGGTGAATGTGAAATATCCCCTTGGGCCTAACAAAAAGAGTAGGGAAAATACCCTACTGCCCTGGCCAAATTTCTCCTAGTAGTATAAACAGGAGCGGCCTTAGGTCAACTGGTGCCCTAGGCAAAAGGCTCCACAGCACCCCCTACTACACTACCTGGTGCCCCCATCTTGGTCTACCTACATGAAATAAATACTGGAAAAGTGCCCCTGCCAGAGCGGTGCCCTAGGCAGCCACCTAGTTGGCCTATGCCTAAGGCCGGCTATGAGTATAAATGCCACCTTGCATCTCCCATAAAAAGAGTGAGACAAACCTAGTCACCAAAGGCTAAATAAATAAATAAAAATGGTATATGCTGACAAAGGGTTTGTGCTTGGAAAACTTGATAATGTATGGCCAAGGACCATTCATTTAGATGTATGAACACGGCAGTGTACAGGACTGTATAACACAGGGGTCTCTGAAGCACTATAGACATGTAAATGTCACCTGCGGTACACAGATACAGTGCAGTGAAAATCAGCAAGAACAGAACTGTGAGCCACAGTCAGCTACAACACTAAGAAGCTGAGTATGGAGACTCAGTGGTTAAAATCTCTACTCTTTGCACTAAGGTCCCAGGTTAATCCTGATTTCTTGAGTTTAGCTGGCTAGATTTCTGATTTGCCACATGCCTAGTATATACCTCTGAACCTATGTACTTATGAATTAGACCAGTCAGATACAGCTACTGACCAGCATGAATGGTACACTGCAGGTTATATATCATAACAAATGCCACCCCTTCCTCATACACACAGGTATACTATACAGGAGATATACACCACAGTCTGCTGCATCCTTAATGTATCCATGTATGGGTAATCACATGGAAATCACAGGGCATACTATAACACCCACAGCATTATCCAAAAGTTAAAACTGCCAAGTAGAATGAAAGAAGAAACAACTTCAGGTAAAGGAAGGGATGAAAGTTACCCACAAAGCAGTTATGACCAGCTAGGATAAGTCATAGATGGAGAAGGTGCAGCCACACTATATTAATGCAGGCCTGTTCTGCATGAATGGTAGATTAGACAAGAATTGAGCAATATTTTCATGGGCAGCAAAAGAGTAATGTGTAGTGCTTGGTCCATAGTAGTTCACACTGCATTCATATCTCTGGGTGGAACAGCCAGGTAAGCTAACAGTCACGAGCACATATGGAGAAGTATGACTGTTGTGATGCTATAGCCACAGCCCACACTATACAACCATCAGAATATATTTTGACAGTGTATAGCTATCCATTCCTCACTGTCACACATTAAGAGCCAAGTGTTATAATTGCATGACCTGTCAGCCCAAAGCCTGTCTCATTCCCTTGTTTTTCTGATGTTGCTAGAATTTGCTCCTTTAAAAAAAACACTGCATATTCATACCTAACAGCATCAAAAGTAGGTCATACTTAGCATACCATAATGTGTTGCGCTGTGCAGTACTTACTCCACCACCCCATTATGTGGCAGAAATGTTGGCTCATACTTCTCTATTTTATATAAAAGTAGACTAGTGTGAAACGACATACTAGTATGTAATAGTGAATGCAAAATTACATAGGATTAGTGCACAACTGTTTTCTGTAGATACTGATGGAGTGTGGTACTACTCATAGGTTCATAGTTTATCTGCAGATACAGATGGAATGCAGTACTGTTATCTGCAGGTACAGATGGAGTGCGCTACTGTTATGTGCAACTGCAGATGGAGTGTGCTACTGTTATCTGCAGGTACAGATGGAGTGCGCTACTGTTATCTGCAGATATAGATGGAGTGTGCTGCTGTTATCTGCTGTTTTTCTGCTGTTTAAAACAGTTTTAGTGTTTTCTGCCTAAATTAGTGTAGCTAGTAGCTGTAGCATAGTTTAGATACAGGTTTGCTGCATCTGGGTCTCTTTGTAGTAGCTGTTGTATTCTGCCTACACCCTCACTGGCTCTTTTGAATTTTTAAAAGTTTTTTTTTTTTTTTAAGTTTTTAGCCTCTGGTATTTAAGCCCTGTGCTTGAGCCAGTTTCTGCTTGCTTGAAAGGAGCTGAACTGAGGTGGACTACCGGCCACAACTCTGAGCAGAGATACTAGATGACTAGAGGCTTCTGAGCTTCCCAAAAACCATAAGTTGTCTGTTTCTGCTAGATGATACTATTTACTGCACTTTGTATTGCGTTCTGCTTATTTAATACTGTATTTTAATACTGTAAACTAAACTCCACTGTTTGTACTGCATTTGTCTGCTGTATTATGCCTGTTAAATCATATTTTATTGTTTTCACTGTTGCAAAGCTTTTTTTTGCTATTTTGACTCATTGCAAAGTAATTGTTGCTACTTTTCACTGTTTGTAAACCATCTGTTCTTTTTGTTCTATTTTCCAGCCAAGCAATGTTTAAATAATTGATTTGTTTGCTGTTTAAAACATTCTTTAGTGTCTCCTTGCTGTTTTTCTGTTGTTTCAAATATTTTTAGTGTCTCACTGCTGTTTTATTGCAGTGTAAAACATTTTTAGTGTTTCCCACTTAAATTTGTATAGCTAGTAGCCGTAGCATAGTCCAGATACAGGTTTGCTGCATCTGGGTCTGTTTGTAGTGGCTGTTGTATTCTGAGCACATTTTCCAAGCCATCTTGGATTGGAAGGGACCCTTTTGCATCCTTGTGAGAGAAGTGTGCTGATTGGAACCGGTCTGTTGTAAGGTGATTTGTCTAGGGCTTGGAGTAAGCACCCTCATTGGTTCTTTCAAGTTTTTTAAAAGTTTTTTTTTCTTAGTTTTTAGCTTCTGGTATATAAATCCTACATTTGAGCTAGTTTCTGCCTGTTCGAGCATCACTGATCACCACGCACTGCCCCACAATTGAGTGCCTTAGCTGGACAGAGAATGCTGATGTTTTTTTCATTAAATACAGCTGCAGTACATTAGTATAGTCCTCATCTTCAGTACATCTCCGGTCTAAGAAGTATTGCTAGTGAGCTGTGATCTATTAAACCACTTTTAAACCACCAGCCAAAAACCCCATCAGAAATACCCATCTACAGACCACCTCCTAGATCAGTCCTGAAAGCACCCCCTTTGTGATAACAGTTCTTCAAACCTAAGCATTATGAACAATTGGACTACCATTGTTTCTCCTGCCAGCTTTGTTGACTTGGGTTTCCTGAGGCAGTGTAGCAACTGCTTCATGTACACTGGCATCCCTCTACTAATATCTTATTCAAGTACAGAGTGTGAGAGATGTATCTACACCAAGAATCTTGAATCCTTGCTCTCTCTCACTCAAAACAGTAACACTGAAGAGGCTGTCAACTTATCTACCACTACTCATGCACAAAGTACCACTACTCATGCACATAGTATGCATCCAAGACATAAATCAACACACATGGAGATTCTCTCAAAAAACTTACTTTAACACCAGAGACCTCCAAAACAAAAGACTGCTACAATTAACACAGTTCCCACAGCACCCAAGACACATAGCAACACCAGTGTTTCATCTACAAGCCCTTAAGGCGCAAAACTAAAAAAACAAATTTTCTTATCATTAGAGACTCCATAGTGAGACACACAGATGTCCCACTCACCAGGTTAGATAAGGAGAAAGTCACGGTCAGCTGCCTCTCCGGTGCAAGGATTCATCAGATCATGCATGCACTTGGGTCACTTGGCAACAAGTACCATTATGACTCTGTCATAGCTCATGTTGAAGTGAACGACCTGAGATATACCTCACTGACTATATGAAGAGAGACATGATTGAGCTCTCTCAGAGTGTGTCCCAGACAGGTATGTCACTAGCCTTGAGAAGCATATTACTCTCACCTAGAATGATGCCACAGTATAAACAAAAAATGATTGCTTTCAATAACTGGCTTAGGTTTTGGTGTCATTCAAAGGGGAACTAGTTTCTATCAGCCAGGGATGACATGGTCGACAAACCTCGCTGCTTTGCCAGAGACAGTTTGTACCTGCCACCACTAGGCTTTTGGTTACTGGCTAAGGCTCTTGCCTCCCCATAGTGCCTGTTTTTAGGCAAAGTCTCAAAAACAAAATTGCCAACAAGAAAACTGTAAACCATTAGAAAATAAGGGTTATGCTGCTTAACAGTAGGAGCTTAAAACAAAAACTGCACAACATGGAAGCACTTCTATCACTGAAGGATGTACATGTCTGTGTAGTCACAGAAACCTGGTTCAAGGCCTCAGAGAGTACCCCAGCCTTGCAAGGCTACAATACCTTTCCCACCTTCAGACCACAAAACGAAAGTGTAAGAACCAAAGGAGGCAGTGTTTCTATCTATATTAAAGATAAATTCACCTCCCGAGTAGTTAGACTGAACAACTCCATGAAGTAACTCCAAGTTCAGATTACTGTGAGTAAGACCCCCATTCAAGTCATAACCACTTATAGATTCCCCCTCCATGGATCATGATGCACACAAGGACTACTTGACCAAGCTGGAGTCAATCCAAATATTAAACACAAGAAACTACGACAAACTTAGGAATCAAACACAAACCAAGTCCGGTGCATAGAATCTTCCCACCATTGATAACAATTCGATAAATCCTCTTTAAACAGTAGAAAAAGATGCCTTGGTTACCATCTTTTTCTACTGTTTAAAGAGGATTTATCAAATTGTTATCAATGGTGGGAAGATTCTGTGCACCGGACTTGGTTTGTGTTTCAATCCAAATATTACCAACTATGCTGGTCATGGGGGATTTCAATTATCCCACCATCAACTGGGAAACCTACTCTAGCCCAAACTCACTAGCACAAAAGTTCCTTGTCTTTGTTAATTCAAATACACTGGAACAAATTGTTCAAACCCCAACAAGAGGAACAAACATACTAGATCTGGTCCTCACTAAAATGACAGACAGATGCACCCCCACAACTTTCAGACCCTAATTAGTTAAATCTGTCCACAAATCAGTCGCCTTCAAACTGGCACTAACACCAAAACTCACAAAGGGCAAAGTCTAACTAAAACAACTTCACCAAAGTAAACTATACCTTCCTAGGGGGAAGGTATAAATGCATTCCAAGCCCCACCCCTCTGCTGGAAGTGGCAACTACTCCAAAGCTTACACTAAAGCCCTGTACAATCACTTGTATAAGTGCATAGCCTTGGCTGTTCCAGAGAAAATCAAAGCCAATGCCCCAAGTAAAAAAAAAAAAAAAACTGCCCTGGTGAACATCCAGCATCAACAAACTTAACAACAAATGCAATAATTTGCTGTCTAGGAAAACTAAGATGTGGCTCCAACAATGGAAAAGCACCATCCTAATCCTCAACAGGCAAATAAGGCAACATGTCAAATCCTCTAAGGGTAACTTTGAGAAAAATGTAGAAATCACATCCAAGGATAATCATAAGGCCTTTTACAGCTATGTACGTAGCTTAAAATGTAGGACCCAAGCATGTGCCAAACTAGTGACTAACGGTATCACACACTTTGATCCTGCTGAGAGAGCAAACCTACCAGCGGACAGATTTGGTGAAAATTTCACTCCCTTGTCCCCTCCAAACGTATCACAAACCTTGCCCCCAATTTCCACCCTCCCAACATATCCAAAGAGCAGGTCATTAAAGCCTTGTCTAAGGCATAAAACACAGCCTCTATGGGACCAGATGGCATCCCAGGCTGTCTTCTAAACAAACGAAAACATGAACTAGCATCATCATTAAGTACCCAGTTCAATCACAGCCTAACCACTGGCTTTGTTCCCGCAAAATGGAGAACAGCAACAGTTATTCTCCTCTACAAAAGGGAGCAACAGACTCGGGGAATTATAGACCCATAAGTCTGACCAACCTCATCTTTAAAGCCATAGAACATATCATCATGAACCTCACAAATAAAGATATAGGCAACCTCCAAACCCTGGATCCAACACAATTTGGCTTCATCAGGGGCAGATCCTGCCTGTTAAACCTGGTGGATTTCTTTGAAAACGGACCAGGACCATTGACAAGGGCAAATCTGTGCACACAGCTTACCTCAACTTGGCAAAGGCCTTTGACACAATCCCACACTCAGGCATTACTGATAGACTTAGCAAATTGAATGTAAACCCTTTATTGTACGATGGGTTACCATTTGGCTTACAAAAAAGTCATACACTATCAAAGTGGGTGACCCCACATTAAAAACCAGACCTGTCACCAGCAAGGTGGACCCCCCTAATGTTTGGTATATACTTCTCAGAAGTTCAGGCCAAAACTAAGGGGCTGTGGCTGACCAAGTTTGCAGACAACTGCAAATTGGGTCCAATTATTAAATCCATAAATGATGTCTGTATAATTCAGTAGGGTCTTACGCAGACCACCGACTGGTGTCTTACTCATAGTCTCAAACTGAATTCAAAGAAATTACATGAATAGGCAGCCTAATTTTAAATAAATAAATGCATCATCATATCCTTTGGTACAAAAATGTCTCTTCACACTATCAGATTAACAATGTACCTGCGAAATGGTAAGAGATCTGGGATCACAAGTAGTCTGTAACCTTAACCTTGACCACCATGTGTCTGCTGTAGTAAGGAAGGCTTTCTCCATAGCACACTTGATTAGCAAAGGCTTCACCTCTAGAGCAAAGGAGGTTATAACCTCTTTATACTCTTCACTAATCAGGCCCGTAATTGAGTATAACACCTCTTTCAGCATGTACCATACAAACTACCTACAGCAATTGGAGAGACCTCAGAGGTTTCTAACTAAGAAGATCAAGGGACTCCAACACATGCCTTACACAGATAACGTTCCTGTCACTATACTCAGTATCGTATAGACTTCTTAGGGTAGACTTATGCATGGCATACAGAGCAATCTCCGATCCAAACCTAATGAATTTGCTACAAGTCCATAAATCAATCTGGACTAGAGCTACCCATTTCAGTGACCTAAATATGGCCTGCAACTTAAATAGGATATGCTGGAGGGATAGATTTTCTCCCAGCAACTGCCACATCTTTGGAATAGGCTGCCTATTCATGTGAAGCAGAGCAACTTTATGATACTGTTCACAAGGAACCTGGACGAGTGGATGGGCCACCGTAAATTCTTACCGGGGATAATACCCACAATCCTACTGGACATAGGCAGTCATTAATAAATACAATCCTGGTTATTGACTTGTACGTTATAGCACTGGGATGAAATGGCTAGGCTAGAAATGACCTCCAGGTCAATAGTCGAGTAACCTCCTATGGTCCTATGATCTGCAGATACAGATGGCTGGACAGACATGCATATTTTTTAGCACAGCTGCTGCTAGAATTCAAGGCCAGTTTGAGGATCACTTCCTTTTTCCTCCAGCGCAGTGATGACATACAGTATTCCTCTTCAGTGAAATCAGTATTTACACTGTATTGATCAGTTATGCTGATATCTTCCTATGTGCTGTATACAGCCATATCAAAATCCACATCCACAAACCCCACACGTATGAATCTCCTACATATTCGTAAGTCAAAAAGTGCCAGAAATACAAGGTCTAGGTACCTGAATTTTGTCTGTGATTTAAACAGAACATGCTGAAGAGACAGATATGTGTCCCAGAGACTGCCTATCCTATGGAACAGGCTTCCCATCCATGTGAAGCTAAGTTCATCTATTACCGGTTTAAGCACAGCCTAGACAAGTGGATGGGGAGTAGGAAATTTACACCAGACCTGTCACCAATGTCTCTTATGGACAGATGTAGCTCATAAGTGCCTGGCCCTCAATGTCATATTTGGATATAGGGCATCGTTATTCTTTTGGGAAAACTTGGCTAGGCTTAGAAACGCCCCTTGGGTCATTAGTCCAGTAACAGTCTATGAATCTATGAATCAGTTCTCCATGCACATACCATGCCTATAGAAGCTACATCCTGACAATCTGCATGCTGTTAAACACTCTCTGGAGTACAATGCCCCCTGAATGTCATCCAGGCTTTTGTTTATGTTCATTTCTCTGTTTTTATACTTATGGACCTCCATACTGCCTCTACTACACAGCACAGGAACCATATTTGAATCCGGCTGCCCTCTTTTAAAGTCACATTTATTCCACCTCATTTAAAAAGAGAATTATAATCTCACTTTCAGACAGTGGTCCTCACTGCATTTTAACCTGGTATCATCACAGCACATTGCATTTATGGTTTTAATAGCTTCTATGCTTGTTAATCTGAACAAAACTGGTAGCTTAACTGTTGTTTTATAATCACCATTTTGGGAAATATTATATTTTGTCACTTTCTAAAGACCATCCTGGTCTTAATTTTACCCTGTTTATAAATGCTAACATCTCTGTACAACTTTCAGATTTTCAATTAGAATGTAGAGAGCCTCTTTCTCTGTGGTGTAGAGGAATAAAGCCCTCAGTACAGCCCATATGAACTGAGTTCAATTAACAGCTTGTCACAGCCAAGAATTAGGTGCAGCGAATGAGAGTGAGTGGCCATTTTTGCCTCACTCTTCCTTGTGAGGGGAGATGGTGATTCCAATTGATAAATCACTAACAGACTGAGATTTATGGGGTACCAAAAATGGACAGGATCAGGAATGTATGCATTTATCTGTCAAACTAGTGATAGCAGTCCTCTGTAACATGTATTTGGAAGTGCTTACACAATAGAGAAGGCTATAGCAGGGCCTTCAGTGGTGACATGGCAGTCATATTAGGTGACAGGGAGTAGGGTGAGGGTCATAAGCAGAAAAAAATGATGACTGCATGAATGACAGCTCAGCAATCAGCTCTTTCTTCAAAAGGAATGAAGGGGCCTGGAATGTCTCTTGCCCTATAAGTAATGAATGGGCCAATGGATTGCAAGATAGACTAATGGTCAATAGGCATCAAGGACCACAAATAAAATTCTGCAGGACAAGATGCTTTTATGCTCAGCCTTATACAATGCGACATGTATATACTACCACTAAAGGAGAAAAGATTGTAGCATCTAGTATGTGCAGATGTTAGTCTGCATTTGTCAGAACTGTTTTTGCTGTAACATTTAAAATGAAAGGACCTATTATTGTTTCTGAAAAATAAAAATATTAGGTTCTGCTTTTTTACCAAGAACAATAAAATATGACTGACATTTGCTAAGTATGTTAATCAGGACGTACATCACATAAGTATATTCATTGTGAATAAAACAGCAAAAAACAGAGCAGACAAAGGGCAATGTAGGCCTGCTATTGGCCCCTGCCAGTGTACAACTATAACACCGTAACAGTGGGTAGTTTTACCACAAAATAGTCAAAAATGCAGGCTGTTATACTCAGGTATAAACTGTGCACAGCCAATGAATATAAATCTAAAGATTAGTATCTTTCTTCCCTCCAGGAATGCTGATGTTCCACTCACCAGGCTAAACAAGGAGAAAGTTATTGTCAGCTGCCTGTCGGCTGCCAGGATCCGCCACATAATGCACACACTCAGGTCACTCCACAACAAATATGACTCTGTCATTGTCCATGTAGGTGTGAATGACCTGAGACGTACCTCTCTGGACTACATGAAAAGAGACATGGAGGAGCTCTCCGATCTTGTAGCCCAGGCAGGTATGACCCTCACCCTGAGTAGCATCCTGCCATCACCCAGAATGATACCACAGTACAAGGACAAATTGATTGACTTCAACAATTGGCTAAGTTTCTGGTGTCATTCTAAGGGAATCCAGTATCTGTCTGCCTGGGATGATATGACCGACAAACCACGCTGCTTTGCCAGAGATGGCCTGCACCTGTTGCCCTTGGGATTCCAGTAGCCACCCCTATATTGCCTTTTTTAGGCAAGGTTCAAATGACAAATTCACCACCATAACAGGTACAAGCAAGCAAAACCTGAGGGTAATGCTACTCAATGCCAGAAGTCAAAACCTCAAAATGCACTCACTCGAGGCACTGATTAAAATGCAGAACATCGACATCTGTGCAGTGACAGAGACCTGGTTCAAAGCTCCAGAGAGCACCCCTGCATTACCAGGCTATAATTCATACCACACCTTTCGGCCACCAAACCCGGACCAAAACACTAAAGGTGGAGGCGTGTCCATATTCATTAAGGATATCCACACCTCCAAGCTAGTTGCTCAGTATGATGCATCCGAGATTATCCAAGCTCAACTAACTCTGGGAAAAAAACGCAATCCAGATTGTAGCTTGCTACAGACCCCCCACCATGCCCCAGGATTCCCAATCCTCTTTTCTTGATACACTGGAAATATTAAGGTATGACCCAACACCCTAATAATGGGTGATTTCAACTACCCCACCATTAACTGGGAAAACTACTCATGTACCAACTCTTTTGCTCAACATTTTCTGGAATTCATCAATTCCAACACCTTGGATCAACTTATCCCAACCCCCACCAGGGGCAGCAATATCCTAGACCTGGTTATCACCAACATGGGCGACCGGTGTTCCACACCAGAGGTTAGCTTCTTGTTGGTCAGATCTGACCACAAGCTAATCACCCTAGACATCCACATCCCTCTCCCACCCCCCATTAGGAAAACAACCATAAAAAATTTCTCCAAAGCCAACTTCATGCTTCTTAAGTCAGAAGTGGCAAACTTCACAACACCAATGCAGATGGACAATGGAGGTACAACTGCTGAATCCTACACAAATGCACTTTATAAGCACTTACACGAGTGCATGGATCGTGCTATCCCTAACAGAACCAAGATGCTATCCTCCAAAAAAAGGAAGACAATCTGGTGGTCTTCTGCCATAAACAAACTCTACAACAGAAGAAAGAAACTTTTGCAAAAAAGAGTAAAATCCCATAATTGGAGGAAATCCCTGGTCAGCCTCAGTAAGAAGCTGAGATCCCTCATAAAATCCTCCAAAGCTAGTTATGAAAACAAAATCACCACTGATTCTAAAGACAACCACAAAGCATTCTATAGCTACATCAAGAATCTCAATGGCAACACTCAGATCTGCTCTGAGTTACAGCACAATGACACTAAATATACAGAATCAACTGATATTGCCAACATCCTGGCAGAGAGGTTCAGTGCTAACTTTACCCCCCTCTCACCCCCTAAAGGGCCCATCTTTATACTGGAAGAAGGCAAAGTTCCTGTAATCACGGCTACACAGGTAAAAACCTCACTCTCCAAAGCCAAGAACATAGCATCCATGGGACCTGACAACATCCCAGGCTACCTTCTACACGAACTACAGAATGAACTGGCACCCCACCTAAGTACCATGTTCAATCAAAGCCTCACCTCAGGCTTTGTGCCCATTGAATGGCGCACCATAAAGGTTATCCCACTCCACAAAGGGGGGGGCACAACAGACCCTGGGAACTACCACCCAATTAGCCTGACGAGCCTGGTCTGCAAGGCCAATGAACGTATCATCATGGAACTCATAAACAAAGACATTGGAGATCTCCAAACTCTGGAGCCCACACAGTTTGGGTTTGTAAAAGGCAGATCATGTCTCCTAAACCTGATAGACTTCTTTGAAGCAGTCACCAAAGCCATAGATGAGGGCAAGGTGGTTCACACAGCCTATCTAGATCTCGCCAAGGCATTCAATACCATCCCCCACTCTGGAATTATAGATAAACTCACTAAAATGGTATAAATCCCTATGTCACGAGATGGGTTGCCAACTGGCTTACTGACAGAACCCACACTGTGAAAGCAGCAGCCTCCAAATCAGACTTCAGACCAGTGACAAGTGGAGTACCACAGGGTTCAGTCCTGGGTCTCCCACTGTTTGATATCTACTTCTCTGAAGTACAGGCTGACACAGAAGGTCTTTGGCTAACTAAATGCACAGACTACTGCAAACTAGGAGCCATAATCGAAACTCCTAATGATGTGGACATCCTACAAAAGGGCCTCACTGAGACAGATGCCTGGTGTCAAAGCCATGCTCTCAAGCTCAATGCCAAAAAGTGCATTGTCATCCCCTTTGGTAAAAACTCTGTACCCATTAACTACCACATAGGCTGTAGTTTACTTAACACCAAAAGTGTGATAAGAGACCTTGGGACACAGGTGGACAGTAGTCTCTCCTTTGATAATCACATCGCCACAGTGGTCAGGAAATCCTTCTATGTGGCACACCTCATCACAAAAGGTTTCTCATCCAGAAAAAAGAGGTCATTGTTCCTCTCTACTCATCACTCATTAGATCCATTATAGAGTACAACACCCCTTTTGGTATGTACCTCACAAGACATCTACAACAACTGGAAAGGCCGCAGAAATACCTCACAAAGAGGATTACTGGCCACAAACAGATGGCCTCCGCAGACCGACTAAAAAAACTCCAGCTTTACTCCGTCGCATATCGCCTACTCAGAGGCAATCTCTGCCTAACATACAAAGCTATGTCAAACCCAGAGCTGTTGGACATGCTCCACTTAAAGAAATCCCAATCCCTCCAAGCTACATGCCCTAGGGACCTAACCCTTGTCACCACAATAAACAGAACATGCTAGAGGGATAGATTCCTGTCCCAGAGACTTCCCATACTCTGGAACAGACTACCTATCTATGTTAAACAGAGTTCTTCATTAGCACTCTTCAGGAAAAATCTTGATGATTGGATGGGTAATAAGAAATTCACCCCGGGGATCACTTCTATGGTTCTACTTGACAGATGCACAGGAAAATCATTTTCTTGGGTGGCGAAAGCCAGGGTACCTTTTTGGCTAGGCTTGTATAAGCCCCAGGGCCCATAGCCTAGTACCTACCTATGAACCTATGAACTATGTGTTGTGTGTCATTTCATATTATGGGGGAAATCTGGCATGTTTCCAGTAGCAGAAATAAATCACTTCTAAGAAGAACTATATAAAAATTTTGCATAATCTGAAATCGTAATTGAGTAAACACATTTTCAGAATATGTATTTCATTCAGTATGCTGTAAAGATCTGATATAGAACCCTTTACAGATGCCAAGCACGATGTAACTTGACATGTTACAGTGAAATAACTTAGAGAGACAGCAACTGGTGTCTACATATAAGGAGGTGATACCTCAATCACCAGCTGACTGTTTATACTGAAAAGTTTCAGGGAATGCATTCATAGTAGGTATCACATAGTTTAACTGTACCTACCAGTGTGATCACAACAAGTAACACCCTGGGTCTGCTTGCACTCATATTACAAATCAGGTGCAAAACACATAAATCCAAGATTCTTATACAGGTAGATTTTTTGTACCGCTTAACATATTAAGGAATTCAATTACAGAATATCATGACCCCTGACCTATGGGATTACTACGGGAACACCATTTAGCATAATACCTTAATACTAATGAATGTTCAGCGAAAGTAGTAAACTTTCTGTGTTCTTTTGACTAACTCCCTTCATAGCATGACAAAAATAACGGGTCTATATCAGTCCGTTGAAATGGCTGACGATCGAACACCATATGTTCAAACTGTGAAGTTCGAACACTGATTATCGTGAAGCCGCAGAACACTGACTTCTTTCCCAGGAAAATAATTCAGTGGGCCATTTCTGTGGCTTCGTGATTTTCAGGACTGTGGTGGAAAGTTACGGGTCATGTTCAGGTAAGTGTGCGATTGTGTGGACATTAGGGTTAGGGCACGGGTTAGGTGAGTTAGGGTTAGGGCATGGGTGAAGTGGGTGTGCGATAGTGACAGACTTTAGGGTTAGGGTGGGATAGGTGAGTTAGGGTTAGGGCACGGGTCAGGTGAGTGTGTGATAGTGACGGACCTTAGGGTTAGGGTTTTGGTTAAGGTAAGTGGATAGATAGTAGTGTATCTACAGTTTAGTGTAGGGTTAGATGTAGTATTTTAAGTTTATGTGTGTGGATTGCTGTTTTTTTTGGTGTGCTTGTGTTGTGTGTGTTTCTTGGAACCACGATTTTTTTCCCTAGGAAAAAAAAATCGCTGTTCTAAGACTTCGATGTTTTTGCACCTCATGGTTAGAAGTTCGAACATATGGTGTTCAAACTTCAGCCATTTCGGTGAACTGATATAGACCCAAAAACAATAGCACTACTTAATTTCAGGCATGTCTTGTGTAGAATACTTCCAGATTTTTTCATAGGTAGTAAGTTATTAATACTCTGTTTAGTATGGTTTTCTATTCATGGAGAAATGCACCAATATGAGAGTTAAGAAATTAAATATCATGTAGAAAGCATATAAGTACTCAGAAACTGAAAGTGGTGTTATGAAAATTCTACATAAAACCACATTTTACCAAATAATTACTTCAGCCTTAGATTCTGATGTAGATTTCTAAGCACATTTATTGCAAGCAGTTCATAGGTTCATAGTTTGATACTAGGCTATCTGCCCTAGGGCATGTATAAGCCTAGCCAGAGTGTGTTTGGCTTTCACCACCCTTTTAGATTAGTTGACTGTGCCTCTGTATAGTAGGTCACAGAAGGTAGCCCTTTTAAGGTTAGTTTACTGTACCTCTGTCCAGCAGGGACACAGAAGAGATCCCAGGGGTAAACTTATGATCTTCCATCCACTCGTCAAGATTTCTCTTGAAGAGGGTCTGTGAGGGGCTCTGCCTAACATGGATTGGAATTTTGTTCCAGAGTGAGGGGAGCCTCTGGGATATGAATCTGTCCCTCCAGCATGTCCTATTTATTTCTGTGCTGAGGTTCAAGTCCCTGGAGCATGTAGCTCTAAGGGATTTGGATTTCCTGAGGTGAAGCATGTCCATTAATTCTGGGTTGGATATGGCTTTATACGTCAGACACAGATCGCCTCTGAGTAGGGTGATGCAACTGAGTAGAGCTGGAGTTTCTTTAGCCAAACTGCATAGGGCATCTGTTTGAGCCCCTTGATCCTCTTGGTGAGATACGTTTGGGGTCTTTCCAGTTGCTGCAGGTGACGGGTAAGGTACATCCCAAAAGGGGCATTGTACTCAATTATGGGCCTGATAAGTGATGAGTAGAGGGGCACAATGACCTCTCTTGATCTAGATGTGAACCCTTTCGTGATAAGGTTGGCTATATAGAAGGTCTTTCTAACCACTTTGGCAACGTGATTGTCAAAGGAGAGATTTCTATCTACTTGGGTCCCCAAGTCCCTAAATACTTCTTCTGTACATAATGGATTACCACCTATGTGGTAATTTATGGGCACTTTGTTTTTCCCAAAGGGGATGACTATGCACTTTTTGGCATTTAGCTTTAGGCCATGGCTCTGGCAACAGTTATCCATCTCTGTGAGACCCTTTTGGAGGATGCTTGTGTCAGCCAGAGAGTCAATTACGGCACCCAGTTTGCAGTCATCTGCGAACTTGGTCAGCCATAGTCCACCCATGTTAGCCTGTACCTCAGAGAAATATATACCGAACAAGAGAGGTCCCAGGACTGAGCCTTGTGGGATGCCACTTGTAACTGGTTTAGAGTATGACATGGCACCTACTATTCTGACCATGTGGGTTCTATCCCTGAGCCAGTTTGCAACCCATCTTGTGACACAGGGGTTGATATTTCAGCTGGTGAGCTTATTTATGATGCTCGAGTGGGGTATTGTGTTGAAGGCTTTTGCGAGGTCCAGGTAGGCTGTGTGGACTACCTTCCCTTCATCTATGGCTTTGGTAACTGTTTCAAAGAAGTCAACCAGGTTCAAGAGGCAAGATCTGCCCTTAACAAAGCCGAATTGGGTAGGATCCAGTGTCTGGAGGTTCCCAATGTCTTTG
The DNA here is from genome assembly GCF_019279795.1 of Protopterus annectens. Classification (NCBI taxonomy): domain Eukaryota; kingdom Metazoa; phylum Chordata; order Ceratodontiformes; family Protopteridae; genus Protopterus; species Protopterus annectens. Next base: position 1,056,330,256 of record NC_056729.1, read on the forward strand.
TTTATGATTTCCATGATGATACGCTCCATAGCTTTGCAGACCAGGCTAGTCAGGCTTATAGGGCAATAGTTTCCGGGGTCTGTTGTGGCACCACCTTTGTGGAGTGGGACCACTGTTGCTGTATGCCATTCCTTGGGTACATATTCTGTAGTAAGGCTGAGGTTGAACAGTGACTTTATATGAGGGTTTAGTTCTTCTTGGAACTCGTGTAAGACGCAGCCCGGGACACCGTCTGGTCCCATTGATGCTGTGTTTTTTGCTTTGGAGAAGGAAGCTCTCACCTGTGCATCTGTGATCTCAGGAAGGCCACACTCTGTTGGGATAGACATTTGCTCTTTTGGGGGGGAAAGGGGGGGGGGAGTTTGCACTGAACCTTTCTGCCAGGATGTTGGCAATGTCTGTGGGTTCAGTGTATTTTTTGTCATTTTGCACTAACTCAGAGCATATCTGGGTGTTGCCTCCCAGGTTTCTGACATAACTAAAGAAGGCCTTGTGATAATCTTTAGTGTCTTGTGCAATTTTACTTTCGAAGCTGGCCTTAGATGATTTTATGAGGGATCGTAGTTTCTTGCTAGTACTGATCAGTGACGCCTTCCCTTTTTGGGATTTTGCTCTGTCATGTAGTAGATTTCTCCTTCTGTTGTATAGCTTATTTATGGCTGGGGTCCACGAGACAGGTCTCCTGCCTTTGGAGGAGTGAGTCTTGGTTTTATTTGGGATAGCATGCTCCATGCATTCCTGTAGGTGTCCATAGAATGCTTTTGTAAAGGATTCTGCATTTTGGGCCGTATTTTCCACTGGCCCGGGGGCTTTGAAGGATTCACCTCAGTTTTGAGAGGTGTGAAGTTTGCTTTTGAGAAGTTCTTCACCGTGGTTTCCTTGGCTAGGGGTGGGGACGGAATATGGATGTCCAGTGAGATTTGTTTATGGTCTGATCTTACCAATGAGGGTTATACCTCTGGTGTGGAACATAGAGACCCCATGTTGGTGATGACTAGATCCAATATGTTTTCCCCTCTTGTGGGGGTGGTGACCAGTTGTTCCATAGCATTTGAGTTTATAAATTCTAGGAACCATTGGGCGAGGATGTTTGGGCTTGAGTAGTTTTTCCAATCGATGTTTGGGTAGTTGAAGTCACCCAATATAATAGTGTTTGGAGAGACCTTCATATTCTCCAGTGTTCTCAGGAAAGCCGAGTGAGGTTCCTGTGTTTGGACAGTTAAGACATAATGCCACACTGTGCAACATCTCCCCTTCTCAAAATCTGACATTCAGGCACAATATGCTACTGGGACCAGAACTGATGAAACAAACTGCTCTGTAGCCGAAAAACACTTATAAATGATCTACTGCTAGAACATGGTAGTGACAATCACAATATTATTTATTTTATTTATTTGTTTTTGTTGAATGGGAAATTCTGACTGGGCATTTAGCCATTTTCAGCAGAGGAGAAAAGCTCCACATACAAAGTTTACAAATTTGCAAGGATAGCAAGGAATTTGCAAAAATTACAAAAATTACAAAGAAATTACAAGATTATAAACATTATTTACAATTTACAGATAGTTTTCTCAAGGCAGAAGACATAAAAATATACATGAGATGTGAAAATTATACATGAAACACAATAAATCAGAACATTCTGCATGTACACAGAACATGTATCCACACATCTAGGTATACGGAGATTCAACTAGACACAGTGTAAAAGAAGTCAATGAGTTTTAATGTTCTTATAGATATAAGAACTTCATCAGATCAAGACTAGTAGAATGAAGTAGGTACAATGCAAAAAGGAAGTAAGTACCTGATTTAAGGAGTTTATATCCTTTGGAGAAATAATGAGGCAGGAGTGGAACAGGTGAAACAGGCAGTATGAGACAAGCAAGGTAAACAGAAGAATATAGGGGAGGGTGGTAATGATGGGAAGGGCGTTAGTGATAAGGAAAATGAGGGATTAATAAAGACAGAAAGTAAATATGGAGAGAGAGAGAGTAATGGGATAGGGAGTTGTTAAGAGAATATGCATGTTGTGGGTTATGTAGTGTGCTCATGTGGGATGTTTGGGGAAAGTTACTATTAAAGTAGTTCAGCAGAGATACAGTAGGATTCTTGGGTTTTGTCTATATACCATTGCTTTCAAGTTTTATCTTGACATTTTAGGAACTGCATGGTATGTTTTGTAAGCCAGGGAGTTGGGATAGATTTTACCCTTTTAATTCTAATTGGTGCCATTTTGTTTTGAGTATTTAGGAAGGTGTTATTAAAGTAGGTTATGGCATCTTCTAAGGGTAAAATTAGTTGGTTCCAGTTGTAGTAGCATAGAAAGAAGATGAAAGCTTGTTTGTTGAAGTTTTTTAGGTTGCACACATGATTGTATATTACTGTTTTACTTGGAGAGGGATGGGGTCTCAGCAAGTAGGTTGGGAGTTGGTCACTAATACTATCGGGAAGACAACCAGTGTGGTATATATTAGAGGATTTGTTGGTTAATAACCAGTCTAGAACTGATTTTTGTTTATTTTTCTATCTATACGAGATGATGTTTCGAATAGTTGAAGAAACCATACAGGTTTAAGGAATATAAAGGGGTGTCTGATTTGCATATATGCCAGTCAATGTTGCAGTTAAGATTATGGTTTCTAGGTGCAAGTTGTGAGTTATCCAATGGAGAATATCTTCCGCTGTGAATATGTTATTTCATGGAGGTATGTAAATTCCAATAATAATGATAGCTTTTTTGTTGTTTATTTCTGAATTATTAAGTCCCACGGTAGTGGTGCTGCGGTAGCATTGTCGCCTCACAGCAAGACATTGTCCCATTCGATTCTCAGCTAGAGCATCTTCTGTGTGGAGGCATGCATGAATGGGCATGCCTTCATTGAAGGTTGTGCATCAGGGCTGGTAACTCGGCATGTAAAAATCCACTACCAAACATTAGTGGACCGGAGTTCCGCTGTGGCGACCCCTAACCGGGATAAGCTGAAAGACACAACATTTCTGAATTATTAAACTTCGGGATGCGCAGGTTGAGAAAATCAAGTTCAATATTATTATTATTATATACTATTGCTATTCCACCCCTCGCTCGCCTGTTCTGTCAACTCTATATGTATTATAGCCTGGATGAATGATCTCATTTTTTTATTATTTCTGGTTTATATAAGTATGTCAGGGAAGTATTGTGCCATAATGGCATAGCATTAATGTAATCTATTTGATATACATCTTATATTCATATTTAGTAAGAACAGATGAGTTCCTTTTGGGGAAGTGTCTGTTAAGAAATAGTGTTTCACTATAAGGGGGGCTAAAATATAGTTGAATGTTTTGGGGTCCTGGGTTTGGATGTATGTCTCCACAGTGTTTGAGATGGGTTGTAATACATAATATCCATTTTGTGGTGATTTTGTTTTGGAACATTATCCTTTGAAAGTATTACAAATTGTAATATATCTGAAAGAGTATTTTATATATATATATATATATATATATATATATATATATATATATATATATATATATATATATATATATATATATATATATATATATAAGTCCTGGGGATATAGAGATTGTTAAAGGGATGGTGTTGTTTTAGGGGATGTGGATGTTCTTGGAGAATATGTGATGTTAGGTAAGTGTTTATTGTAGGGTATGAGAAGAGCAGCTAGAATATGTAATAGAGGGTTAGAAGAGAGATAGAGGGGATTTTGAAATTGGGAGAGGAGAACAGGTATGATCAGTCTGGTTGTTATCAAAGATAGGTTAAGTTCTTTAGCTGTGTTTAAGTCACTGTTTGGGAGAGGTAAATAAGTAATGTGGGTAGATGTAGTTATGGGATCATATGTCTGCTGTCATGTACTTAAACTATATGTGTGTCATTCATATATTTAAAAACCTTTTGCAATTACTGTTATCTTCTGTTTGCAATTTGTTTTCTTATGGGGCTTTTCCCCCTGGGCCTCAGCTGAAAATGGGCTATTGCTCAGTCGGACGTACCCAGTTAACAAACCTCAAAATAAATAAAAATAAATAAATGTGGATGGGACAAACTAGGGAAAGAGTGAAATGACATAGGGTAACAGTATTAAAAGTGATTTTGTAGAGGGAGAAATTATTTAGAAATTGTGAGTGTTGAAGAGGAAGATGAGTGTTGTAGTGGGTGGGGTGTAGGAAGATAGAGAGAACGAGAAAGAAGTACTAGATGGTTAGGCAGGAAGTTGCATATTATAGTGGGTGGGAATAGAAAAGATATGTTCTTTCAGTGTTTGTTGGAATTAAGTGGTTGTAGTTAGGGGAGTATAAGTGTAGATGTAGTGGGGTGGGTTGGAAATGGGGTAGGGTAAGGGAGCAGAGTGAGCCCAGTGTAGTGAGGGTAAACGGAGTGGAAAGCACCTGAGAAGAAGCTACTGGTGCTAAAAAAATTGTCACATTGAATATATCATATATTGGTGAGTTATATATACCATGCTATTTTATATATATATTACAGGAAATATAAGCAGATTTGGTGCTTTACAATTATCAGGCAGAGCTTCTTAACTGAAGTTATAACTTGACAGCATTTAGTGCTAAAAACACCACTTTCAGTTTTCTAGGAATTGCATTGGGACTAAGTATATTATTTGATCTGTAGTAAGGACGCTATATGTTAGAAAGATATTATGGCAGACTCTGAGAACAGGTGATTCCTGGGCTGAGGATACTAATTAAATGGGAGCAGGGGGACACTGTGACTATGTTCTGTTTAAGTGTGCATGGCACTCAACTTTTGTCAGGTAATGAAAAAAGAGTTCCTCAGTGGACTAATTCTGAGAAAATTCAATCTGTTTCTCTAAGATAATACAGTTAATATGTTTCTACAAAGAGAATTTTCTGTTTATGTTAAACATAACGTGGTAGGACCCAGGTTTCCTCTTTCCCTACTGTCAGGTGTCCAGGTGATTGTCATTACTGACAATTTCAGTGCAGGATTAAAAGGTAGTGAGATTGACTGGAGCTGTTTTGCTTAATATATGATACTGAGGCATGTTTGGGTAGACTACAATGGAAAGATGAGAATAAAATTACTTATGATGAGATGTATAAGTCATCATTTCCTTAAGCATTCTATGAGGTAGCAGGCGTGCAAGAATCTCTAAGTCTTAATACTTCATAATATATATACAAGTTTAGAATGGTACTACATACTCTAAATATATATATATATATATATATATATATATATATATATATATATATATATATATATATATACACTGTTAATTCACAGCTAAGCATTTCATATTAAAAAACAATGTTCATTTGAAGCATAAAATGTAGACATTACACTGGCACTTTCTTAGCATCATCAACTAACAGTGTGTTAATTAGAAATCAATTGCTTATAAAGTTAACTGACACTGCCAGAGTAAGCTCTTTCCAGAATTCTGTAGCAGTATCCTAACTATATAATCCAATTACTATTATCATCACAGCCTAATGCCAAATAATCCAGTAGCATTAATTATAGTATGCAATTACATCAGATGTGATTGGATACTAACAGTTCAAAAATCAGGATGTAGTGTTTACTGTAGCATCCATATCTATAGATTTATGCTATTAAATATATTAGTTATACACAGTATGGGTTTACTGAGTGTATTAAGATAAAGAATACCTATGCAGTTTCAAAGTAGATTTATGCTAAGACTCCCTAGATATGTCACTTGTCACTTGTAAGCCTTGTGCCTTAGTTTACTGTGATGACATTTTAGGTAATACTATGCTTATTTGTTTGCCAAAGTACAGTTATCAAATTCCAGCTATGTCACTTTGTTATACAAATCATTCCTCTACTTATGTAATACATTTACTGTTATGCAAGGTCAACAAATATGCTCAGTCAGTTAATCAATTCTATAACTATATTAGATTATTTGCATATTAGTACCACATCAACTTGCAGCACTTTTGGCACATTTACAGTCAATCTATGAGCTTGAACAGTTTATAACTTTTTTTTTAATAAAAAGAAGGCTGTTCCAGGGTAGTAGAGAAAGTTATTTATAAGGGTTCATCACATGCAGCTTTTAAATAACTACAGGAGTAGTGATCTATCCTGAAATACTGAATTTATATCCCAAAATCAGCATACCAGAAACACAGTATTTGATCCTATTCTAACACTCGGATATAATGGATTCCATTGTAATGTATGCTGCATTGCAGCTTTAAATGTCTTATATAGTTAAGCATGCATGTGGGATGCCATGCAATGTTGTCTTGTTCTTCAGCTGCTACGATGTTTGTAAAACAGGTGGTTGTACTTGACCATCTCCAGCATATCTATGCCCAGCCTGCAGGGTGGTTACATTGAGGAGTGACACTGAGAAGAACAAAGTCTTGTAGAAGGACTATAGTGTCTAGTGAGGTTTTGGCCAGTTAAATATTGTAATGACTTTCAGATGTAATGTGGTTTATCTCCACTCTGCCTGCTTTACAGTAAAAATGGAAAAGAATTGAAAAATTGGCAATGAAAATCAAAGTACAATTGCTAGGTCACTACAAATTGTCAATATACAAAGGAGCGCACTCTTCGACTCAATGATACTGGCAAACTAGCTTACATTAGCTAGGAAAGACCTTTTCATATAAAAGGTACTAAATGTAACTGGATGCTAAAAGGAGCAGTAGTTGTAAAAAACAAATTCTTCAACAGAACAAGAGCTAGACCTCAGCAAATGAAGTCAAAATAATGTATTATCCAGAAGAAAAAGTATTAGTCTTTCATTTACAGGGACTCTCATTCTTGATACTGTCTTCTTTCATGAACAACCAAATTCTTCATTTTGAAGTCTTTCATTTATAGGGACTCTCATTCTTGATACAGTCTTCTTTAATGAACAACCAAATTCTTCATTTTGAAGTCTTTCATTTATAGGGACTCTCATTCTTGATACAGTCTTCTTTCATGAACAACCAAATTCTTCATTTTGAAGTCTTTCATTCATAGGGACTCTCATTTTTGATACAGTCTTCTTTCATGAACAACCAAATTCTTCATTTTGAAGTCTTTCATTTATAGGGACTCTCATTCTTGACACAGTCTTCTTTCATGAACAACCAAATTCTTCATTTTGAAGTCTTTCATTTATAGGGACTCTCATTCTTGATACAGTCTTCTTTCATGAACAACCAAATTCTTCATTTTGAAGTCTTTCATTTATAGGGACTCTCATTCTTGATACAGTCTTCTTTCATGAACAACCAAATTCTTCATTTTGAAGTCTTTCATTTATAGGGACTCTCATTCTTGATACAGTCTTCTTTCATGAACAACCAAATTCTTCATTTTGAAGTCTTTCATTTATAGGGACTCTCATTCTTGATACAGTCTTCTTTCATGAACAACCAAATTCTTCATTTTGAAGTCTTTCATTTATAGGGACTCTCATTCTTGATACAGTCTTCTTTCATGAACAACCAAATTCTTCATTTTGAAGTCTTTCATTTATAGGGACTCTCATTCTTGATACAGTCTTCTTTCATGAACAACCAAATTCTTCATTTTGAAGTCTTTCATTTATAGGGACTCTCATTCTTGATACAGTCTTCTTTCATGAACAACCAAATTCTTCATTTTGAAGTCTTTCATTTATAGGGACCCTCATTCTTGATACTGTCTTCTTTCATGAACAACCAAATTCTTCATTTTGAAGTCTTTCATTTATAGGGACTCTCATTCTTGATACAGTCTTCTTTCATGAACAACCAAATTCTTCATTTTGAAGTCTTTCATTTATAGGGACTCTCATTCTTGATACAGTCTTCTTTCATGAACAACCAAATTTTTCATTTTGAAGTCTTTCATTTATAGGGACTCTCATTCTTGATACAGTCTTCTTTCATGAACAACCAAATTCTTCATTTTGAAGTCTTTCATTTATAGGGACTCTCATTCTTGATACTGTCTTCTTTCATGAACAACCAAATTCTTCATTTTGAAGTCTTTCATTTATAGGGACTCTCATTCTTGATACCGTCTTCTTTCATGAACAACCAAATTCTTCATTTTGAAGACTTTCATTTATAGGGACTCTCCTTCTTGATACAGTCTTCTTTCATGAACAACCAAATTCTTCATTTTGAAGTCTTTCATTTATAGGGACTCTCCTTCTTGATACAGTCTTCTTTCATGAACAACCAAATTCTTCATTTTGAAGTCTTTCATTTATAGGGACTCTCCTTCTTGATACAGTCTTCTTTCATGAACAACCAAATTCTTCATTTTGAAGTCTTTCATTTATAGGGACTCTCATTCTTGATACAGTCTTCTTTCATGAACAACCAAATTCTTCATTTTGAAGTCTTTCATTTATAGGGACTCTCATTCTTGATACAGTCTTCTTTCATGAACAACCAAATTCTTCATTTTGAAGTCTTTCATTTATAGGGACTCTCATTCTTGATACAGTCTTCTTTCATGAACAACCAAATTCTTCATTTTGAAGTCTTTCATTTATAGGGACTCTCATTCTTGATACTGTCTTCTTTCATGAACAACCAAATTCTTCATTTTGAAGTCTTTCATTTATAGGGACTCTCATTCTTGATACAGTCTTCTTTCATGAACAACCAAATTCTTCATTTTGAAGTCTTTCATTTATAGGGACTCTCATTCTTGATACAGTCTTCTTTCATGAACAACCAAATTCTTCATTTTGAAGTCTTTCATTTATAGGGACTCTCATTCTTGATACAGTCTTCTTTCATGAACAACCAAATTCTTCATTTTGAAGTCTTTCATTTATAGGGACTCTCATTCTTGATACAGTCTTCTTTCATGAACAACCAAATTCTTCATTTTGAAGTCTTTCATTTATAGGGACTCTCATTCTTGATACAGTCTTCTTTCATGAACAACCAAATTCTTCATTTTGAAGTCTTTCATTTATAGGGACTCTCATTCTTGATACAGTCTTCTTTCATGAACAACCAAATTCTTCATTTTGAAGTCTTTCATTTATAGGGACTCTCATTCTTGATACAGTCTTCTTTCATGAACAACCAAATTCTTCATTTTGAAGTCTTTCATTTATAGGGACTCTCATTCTTGATACAGTCTTCTTTCATGAACAACCAAATTCTTCATTTTGAAGTCTTTCATTTATAGGGACTCTCATTCTTGATACAGTCTTCTTTCATGAACAACCAAATTCTTCATTTTGAAGTCTTTCATTTATAGGGACTCTCATTCTTGATACAGTCTTCTTTCATGAACAACCAAATTCTTCATTTTGAAGTCTTTCATTTATAGGGACTCTCATTCTTGATACAGTCTTCTTTCATGAACAACCAAATTCTTCATTTTGAAGTCTTTCATTTATAGGGACTCTCATTCTTGATACAGTCTTCTTTCATGAACAACCAAATTCTTCATTTTGAAGTCTTTCATTTATAGGGACTCTCATTCTTGATACAGTCTTCTTTCATGAACAACCAAATTCTTCATTTTGAAGTCTTTCATTTATAGGGACTCTCATTCTTGATACAGTCTTCTTTCATGAACAACCAAATTCTTCATTTTGAAGTCTTTCATTTATAGGGACTCTCATTCTTGATACAGTCTTCTTTCATGAACAACCAAATTCTTCATTTTGAAGTCTTTCATTTATAGGGACTCTCATTCTTGATACAGTCTTCTTTCATGAACAACCAAATTCTTCATTTTGAAGTCTTTCATTTATAGGGACTCTCATTCTTGATACAGTCTTCTTTCATGAACAACCAAATTCTTCATTTTGAAGTCTTTCATTTATAGGGACTCTCATTCTTGATACAGTCTTCTTTCATGAACAACCAAATTCTTCATTTTGAAGTCTTTCATTTATAGGGACTCTCATTCTTGATACAGTCTTCTTTCATGAACAACCAAATTCTTCATTTTGAAGTCTTTCATTTATAGGGACTCTCATTCTTGATACAGTCTTCTTTCATGAACAACCAAATTCTTCATTTTGAAGTCTTTCATTTATAGGGACTCTCCTTCTTGATACAGTCTTCTTTCATGAACAACCAAATTCTTCATTTTGAAGTCTTTCATTTATAGGGACTCTCATTCTTGATACAGTCTTCTTTCATGAACAACCAAATTCTTCATTTTGAAGTCTTTCATTTATAGGGACTCTCATTCTTGATACAGTCTTCTTTCATGAACAACCAAATTCTTCATTTTGAAGTCTTTCATTTATAGGGACTCTCATTCTTGATACAGTCTTCTTTCATGAACAACCAAATTCTTCATTTTGAAGTCTTTCATTTATAGGGACTCTCATTCTTGATACAGTCTTCTTTCATGAACAACCAAATTCTTCATTTTGAAGTCTTTCATTTATAGGGACTCTCATTCTTGATACAGTCTTCTTTCATGAACAACCAAATTCTTCATTTTGATACTCATTTCGCTACTCACGGCATCAGCACCATTAAAAGTCCAGAGTAATTTGGCAGTAAAAGGAAAGCAGTGGTTTCAGAAATTTGCTCTTTGTGCTATAGCTGAAAAATCGAAAGTGGTTCAAGTTGGAACTTTCCTTCTAATGGCTAGAGACAATGCTTTTAAGGTATTTAATACCTTAATCTTATTCAGAAGGAGCAGACAGTCTTTCACTGAAGACAAATTCAAACACTAGTATGGTCCTAAAAAGAACTTGCCACATATCTGTCATTTGTGTTTCTCTAGAAATTAGGATTCATAGGAATCTACTGATTCATAAGTGGCTGAATAAGATACAGCAATAATGAGTACGAGTTTGGTATGTTACATGACTTGTTATTGTAGGTGAGAAGTGTCTGCAGCATTACAATGAAAAAAAAAAGTTCACTATTAGAAGCATCTGGATTAGCAACAATCATATTTGTGAATATGTGTAGAAGAGCTGAAACACCCAGTGCTCAAATTCAAAAAAAAAAAACACTCAGTGTTCAAATTCTGTAACAGCTTGCTGAATATTTGAAAGTGTGTAAAATTAAAACTAATCTGCTAAAGTGTAATGTAATAAATGTTTCAAACAGTATGGCAGCACAGAAATCTACTATTATGAATGGCTTTACCGACACAGCTAAAATTCAGTATTTCAATCACTATTTTGTTCATGGTTGCATAAGAAGCTACGTCCAGCATTCATTAGGGAATGATGAAAGGGTTCATAGATAGGTACTAGGCTATCGGCCCTGGGGCCTATACAAGCCCAGCCAAAAAGGTACCCTGGCTTTTGCCACCCAAGAAAATTATTTTCCTGTGCCACTGTCGGGCAGAGCCACAGAGGTGATCCCCGGGATGAATTTCTTACTTCCCATCCAATCATCAAGATTTTTCTTGAAGAGTGCTAATGAAGAGCTTTGTTTGATATCGAAAGGTAGTTTATTCCAGAGTATGGGAAGTCTCTGGGACAGGAATCTATCCCTCTGGCATGTTCTGTTTATTGTGGTGACAAGGTTTAGGTCCCTAGAGCGTGTAGCTCGGAGGGATTGGGATTTCTTTAAGTGGAGCATGCCCAACAGCTCTGGGTTTGACATAGCTTTGTATGTTAGGCAGAGATCACCTCTGAGTAGGCGATATGTGATGGAGTAAAGCTGGAGTTTTTTGAGACGGTCTGCATAGGGCATCTGTTTGAGGCTGGTAATCCTCTTTGTGAGGTATTTCTGCGGCCTTTCCAGTTGTTGTAGATGTCTTGTGAGGTACATACCAAAAGGGGCATTGTACTCTATAATGGGTCAAATGAGTGATGAGTAGATGGGAACAAAGACCTCTTTTTTTCTGGATGAGAAACCTTTTGTGATGAGGTGTGCCACATAGAAGGATTTTCTGACTACTGTGGTGATGTGATTATCAAAGGAGAGACTACTGTCCACCTGTGTCCCAAGGTCTCTTATCACACTTTCTGTGTTAAGTATACTACCGCCTATGTTGTAGTTCATGGGTACAGAGTTTTTACCAAAGGGGATGACAATGCACTTTTTGGCATTGAGCTTGAGGCCATGGCTTTGACACCAGGCATCTGTCTCAGTAAGGCCCTTTTGTAGGATGTCCACATCGTTAGGAGTTTCGATTATGGCTCCCAGTTTGCAGTCATCTGTGAACTTTGTTAGCTAAAGACCTTCTGTATTAGCCTGTACTTCAGAGAAGTAGACACCAAACAGGAGAGGACCCAGGACTGAACCCTGTGGTACTCCACTGACTAACTGATTAAACATTTCTTTGGATGTAATAAAACAAATGAGGTAAGTAACTAATATTTAGTAAAGCATAGGGATGGAATGAGCAAGTTAGGCAAATTCCCACACAAAACAGAGCATGTGGTTCTACTTCTCCAGAAGAATGTAGCACATTCCAGGTCCAAACCTGAGTGTTTAAGAAATTCATTGTCACATGACTGACTGGGCAGAGTAGCATGGATCAATACCACTTGCAACTTGCACAAAAGCTCTAAAATCCTCTCCATAACCATAATCAATTATCCTATAACAAAGTATTCAGCCTACAAATTAAAGGCAAACAAAATGTACAATATACACTGCTGCTTTACTAAAAGAACTATCAAAATAAAATCACCCATGCGCTAGGAAGAAATCTTCCCAGAATGTTCACTCAGATCTAATGTAATAAATCATTCATCCTCTGCCTAGGAATGTTAGTGTTTTAAGATCAAGGACTAATCATCTCACATTTATTGAGCATTTACGGCAATCAAACCTTTTTTGTTTTACATGCTGCACTATGCCATTTCCTAGTGTGTTTAATTTCCTCTGTTTAATATTGCAACTGCTGTACTTGTTTAGTAATTCATTTGTTTGTTTGTGTCTTTCGGCTTAATTCATCATTGTGCAAATATTTATTACTGGTGTACATTCAAGTTCTAATTCTTTTTTTTTTTCAAAACAGGTTTATTGTTTTAACATATAAGAGAAATATCATAACAATTTTATACAAGTAATTAAAAATAGGTATTATTATAATATTCAACAAAACAACTAAAGTATTTACAAAGACATCCACTACAATCAGATCAATTAATTAAACTAAAATACCATGCTATTGAAATTAAAATTTTTTTAACAAATTTTGTAAATTATCCCATACAATAAAATAAGATGTTTTTCTGTTTGTTCTAGTCCTAATTGTGTTTATTTCCATATGGCACACTATATTCATAACATTTTTAAATTCATTGAACGAAGGAGGTGTATCTGAAATCCAATTTCTAGTTATTATTTTCCTAGCCACTGCTAGAATAGACCATAACAAGGGAAGCTTAACCTTTTTAACACTTTGAGGTACAGGTGTGTTGAATAATATAAGAGATTTAGAAATAATGAAATTATCTGTAAAAAGAGCCTGCAAAAATTCATTAATTGACTTCCAGTATTCTTTCAATTTTATACAGTCATAAAACATATGAGCCCAGTCAGCATTAATTTCTACATTACATCTCTTACATAGATTATCTTTATTATTTATTTTATTCATCATCAAAGGTGTATAAAAAGATCTATGTAAAAATTTCCATGTATAAAGTCTCCAGACAATGGAAGACGTAGTTCTAACATTCAAGTTCTAATTCTGATAACATCACTGTGCCTACCTTTAGTGATCCAGTGATAAAGGATTTTATACAGGTTTCATTCTGCTGACCTGAAATATAAAGTGATTATTTTGTTTATGTGATTTTGTTCAGGTATATTATCTTGCTCTTAGACCTGAAACTGATCACATTTTTGCTGTGACTGAAAATGGTTTTCAGATTACCCTACTGCATGTTTAAAAAACAAGCAAGCAAATTAGTAAATACATAATATTTTTCAGCAAGCAAATGCTTATTTAGAGTTAAGAAAGTTGTCCATATGTTTTCTTGCATGTTGTGTTCAGATCTTCAGCATCAATGACAATAAAAAATCATAATATCATATTCTTACTGCCAGGACTATCAGATCACTCCACTGTTGTTAAAATCGCCACTTTGAGCATCATGCAATGTCATAGTAGTAGTAATAATAACAATAACAATAATAATATATATTTGCAGGCAGAGAACCACAGATTTGTCCTTTATTAATTATCAGTTATCTGTCAAAATAACAGATTTTCCTGCCAGTCAAGCATTTGGAGGATGGGGTTATCATACTTCCGTACTTATGCCAACACTTTCAATCTAGCCTAGTGACTGAGAAATTATAGAGGTATGAGTGGACAATGGAAATGCACAGGTAACAAACAGAATGTGGAGCGTGAAATTCTAAGAGATTTAGATATATGGCCAAGTCTGAATGCCGGAATGGAAGAATGAACTAACTAAAACGGAGGACATAAAATGATGAGGGGGATCCCTAAAAGAATATGTGACAATATATTCAACTGCAGTATCTACTAGTGCAGACATCAAGTTATGGAACATATAGGCTATAAATAATTGGGATCAACTACCAAAAAAGGAAATATCTATGTAGGGAGAAGAGTTATCATAATGCATATGCCTTTCTAAGGAGTACTAGAAATTTTCAGATACCTTAAAGTCAGTGGTTTCACTAGTTAATACTGACAGAAGACTAGAAAGCAGCTGTTGATAGAAGGAGAAGGTATTAACAGACAAAAATACCCACCGTGAGGTAAATGGAGTGAAAATGTTAGGAGAGGCTTAATATATGTGGAAATAGTAGAAAAAATGAAACAGCAAGTTCAGAAAACAGTAACACCAAGAGAAGGTAACTGGCAGAAGATCAGAAGAGGTATAGTCACTTCAAAAACTGAGTAAATGTTTGGAATCAGTATACACAGATTATATGTAGGTGGTGGTTATACTTTCTCAGCCTTATAGAGAAGGCTGGAAAAGTAATGCAAAGTGTTTGACATGGGGGAGAAGGGTTAGGAACAGTACACATGTTTCAGATGTGCCAGTGAAAACTAAAAATATGGAAGGAAGCCAAGCTTTAATGGAAACAATACAGAAAAAAAAGTTGATTTTTTTTTCTGGATGTTCTGTGTGATGGGAAATGGGGGAGGGGCATGACTGGAAATAGAGGTAGTAAATATAGTATTAGATATTGCTGTTAAACATCTTTTAACAAGAGAAAGGATGATCCTTTGACAGAATCCCAGCATGAAACACTGGAAATAATAAGGAGAGTGAAAAAAAGCATAAAAACTAGAGGAAGGGAAATAAATATCATGAAAAAGAAAGTGATGAGGTCCTACAATATTATAATATACATATATAATAGGAGAGTAGTTATGGTCAATGTTCAGTGATCAATAATGTAGAATCCAAACTGAGGGCCTAGTTAGGCCATTTAAGAGTTTCTTTGATAAATGATCCAAAAATAAATACATAATCCTTAAAAGAAATGTCCAATAGTTTTTTATAGGCATCTAAACTCTCTGCACATCATATATTTATTCATAAAGAGTTCCACAGCCTCCCCATCTTGTGGTTAAAAAAGAGCACTTAGCTAATATTCTAGACGGAGGTAAGCTGACAGACAGGTTATTGCTCTTTGTGGATCATGGTGGTTAATAAAGGTGATACCCAGGGTTTCGTATTTTAAGAGTTTAATTACTAGTAGTCTATATTCAGTAGATTATCGTGACAGATGTTCAAGTCTGCTTGTGTATACCATCTGAACAATCTGTGCTGTCTACCTTGTGTATGTCTTCTGGATGCGTTCAAGCTTATTCAGTTGTAAAACACTAAAGACAAAGAAAGACCCACAATGGTAAACAGTGGTATCAAAACTTTTTTTGTCTCCACTAGTTCATAGGTAGGTGCTAGGCTATCGGCCCTAGGACCTATACAAGCCCAGCCAAAAAGGTACCCTGACTTTTGCCACCCAAGAAAATTATTTTCCTGTGCCACTGTCGAGCAGAGCCACAGAAGTGATCCCCGGGGTGAATTTCCTATTTCCCATCCAATCATCAAGATTCTTCTTGAAGAGTGCTAATGAGAAGCTTTGTTTGATATAGATAGGTAGTCCAAAAGATAGTGTGAAGTGCTCAAAAACCAACCAGATCAGAAAACAGAGCACAATGTTGCAGGTCCACGGATAACTTATTGTAAAAAACACATCCACAAACGAAGTAAAACGTAGTTAAAATCCACAATTGTTAACATCCACAATGGTTAAGCGCTTTCATCAAGTAGTTTGACTTCCTCAGAACACAGTGACTAGTAAAATCCAAATTTAAATACATGAATTCTAATTAATCAGAAATTCAAAATAACCAGTCATGTTCAATGAAAATTCCCACCTCATGAATATATATTCCCTCCTCATAAATATGTTAAATGCATGGTTGTTTAAAAAGAAAGAAAATATCAGTCTCATCATAAAATACACACACATAACATCTCATTTCAATGGGAAAACTTATAATAAAAATGTATACTACAATACACTAATATGTTACTACACTGAACCTGCCTTTTCTTTTAGAATAGGCATAATAGAGATATGCTCATTAAGCCCTGGGGGGTAATCAGCAGCCAATCACAATTGCCATAGCAATTCCTTTTTATACAACACATTTTGCCAGCCCCCCCCCCCACTCTGGCTTCGATGGTGACAAATTCTAATATAGCAAACTTGTAACGCTGAAAATTACTACAAATAACACTATGTTTAAACAATGCACTGGTGTCTTTTTCATTTTTTATATCATATAGGTGCTCATATATCCTATTTTTCAGTCTTCTCTCCATCTTACCTACATGTGTTTTTTACAATAAATTATCCGTGGACCCACAACATTGTGCTCTATTTTCTGATCTGATATAGATAGGTAGTTTTTTCAAGAGTATGATAAGTCTCTGGGACAGGAATCTATCCCTCTGGCATGTTCTGTTTATTGTGGTGACAAGTTTAGGTCCCTAGAGCATGTAGCTCAGAGGGATTGGGATTTCTTTAAGTGGAGCATGTCCAACAGCTCTGGGTTTGACATAGCATTTTATGTTAGGCAGATATCACCTCTGAGTAGGCGATATGCGACGGAGTAAAGCTGGAGTTTTCTTGAGACAGTCTGCGTAGGGCATCTGTTTGAGGCTGGCAATCCTCTTTGTGAGGTATTTCTGCGGCCTTTCCAGTTGTTATAGATGTCTTGTGAGGTACATACCAAAAGGGGTGTTGTACTCTATAATGGGTCTAATGAGTGATGAGTAGAGGGAAACAATGACCTCTTTTTTTCGGGATGAGAAACCTTTTGTGATGAGGTGTGCCACGTAGAAGGATTTCCTGACTACTGTGGCAATGTGATTATCAAAGGAGAGACTACTGTCCACCTGTGTCCCAAGGTCTCATCACACTTTCAGTGTTAAGTATACAACTTCCTATGTTGTAGTTCATGGGTACAGACTTTTTACCAAAGGGGATGACAATGCACTTTTTGGCATTGAGCTTGAGGCCATGGCTTTGACACCAGGCATCTGTCTCAGTGAGGCCCTTTTGTAGGATGTCCACATCATTAGAAGTTTTGATTATGGCTGCTAGTTTGCAGTCATCTGTAAACTTCATTAACCAAGGACCTTCTTTGTTAGCCTATACTTCAGAGGAGTAGATACCAAACAGGAGAGGACCCAGGACTGAACCCTGTGGTACTCCACTTGTCACTGGTCTGAAGTCTGATTTGGAGTCTGCTACTTTCACAGTGTGGGTTCTGTCAGTGAGCCAGTTGGCAACCCATCTTGTGACATAGGGATTTACACCTAGTTTAGTGAGTTTATCTATAATTCCAGAGTGGAGGATGGTGTTGAAAGCCTTGGCAAGATATAGATAGGCTGTGTAAACCACCTTACCCTTGTCAATGGCTTTGGTGACTGCTTCAAAGAAGTCTATCAGGTTTAGGAGACATGATCTGCCTTTTACAAACCCAAACTGGGTGGGGTCCAGAGTTTGGAGATTACCAATGTCTTTGTTTAGAAGTTCCATGATGATACATTCCATGGCCTTGCAGATCAGGCTCATCAGGCTAATGGGGCAGTAGTTCCCAGGGTCCGTGGTGGCTCCCCCCTTGTGGAGTGGGATAACTGTTGCTGTGAGCCATTCAGCAGGCACAAAGCCTGAGGTGAGGCTATGACTGAACATGGTACTTAGGTGGGGTGCCAGTTCGTTCTGTAGTTCATGTAGAATGTAGCCCGGGATGTTGTCTGGTCCCATGGATGCTCTGTTCTTGGTTTTGGAGAGTGTGGTTTTTACCTATGCAGCTGTTATTACAGGAACTTTGCATTCTTCCAATATAGAGATGGGCTCTTTAGGGGGTGAGAGTGGGGTAAAGTTAGCACTGAACCTATCTGCCAGGATGTTGGCAATATCAGTTGGGTCTGTATATTTAGTGCCATTGTGCTGTAACTCAGAGCGGATCTGAGTGTTGTCATTGAGATTCTTGACATAGCTATAGAATGCTTTGTGGTTGTCTTTAGAATCAGTGGCGATTTTGTTTTCATAACTAGTTTTGGAGGATTTTATCAGGGATCGCAGCTTCTTACTGAGGCTGACCAGGGAGCTTCTTCACTCATGGGATTTTACTCTCTTTTGCAAGAGTTTCTTTCCTTTTGTTGTACAGGGGACCACCAGATTGGCTTCCTTTATTTGGAGGATAGAGTCTTGGTTCTGTTTGGGATAGCACGATCCATGCACTGGTGTAAGTGCTTATAAAGTGCAATTGTGTAGGAGTCAGTAGTCATAACTGTATTGTCCATCTGCATGAGTGTCATGAAGTTCACCACTTCTGTCTTAAGAAGCATGACATTGGCTTTGGAGAAATGTTTTACCGTGGTTTCCTTAATGGGACGTGGGGGCAGGATGTGGATATCTAGGATAATTAGCTTATGGTCGGATCAGACCAATGAGGGGTTGACTTCAGGTGTGGAACACCGGACACTCATGTTGGTAATGACTAGATCTAGGATATTGTTGTCCCTGGTGGGGATGTGGATAAGTTGATCCAGGGCATTGGAGTTTATGAATTCCAGAAAGCATTGAGTGAAGGAGTTGGTACATGAGTAGTTTTCCCAGTTAATGGTGGGGTAGTTGAAATCGCCTATTATTCGGGTTGTTTGGTTGAACCCTAATATTTTCCTTTACATCAAGAAAAGAGGATTGGGAATCCTGGGGCATGGTGGGGGGGTCTGTAGCAAGCTACAATTTGGATTGCAGTTTTGCCCACAGTTAGTTACACTTGGATAACCTAGGCTGCATTATGTTGAGCAACTAGCCTGGAGGTGTGGATATCCTTAATGAATATGGACACACCAGGTTACATGGCCAAAAAGTGTGGTATGAGTTATAGCCTGGTAGTGCAGGGGTGCTCTCTAGAGCATTGAACCAGGTCTCAGTCACTACACAGATATCGTTTTTCCTCCATTTTAAGGAGTGCCTCGCGTGAGTGCATGTTGAGATTTAGACTTCTGGCATTGAGTAGCATCACCCTCAGTTTTTGCTTGCCTGTTCCTGTTACGGTGGTGAATTTGTCATTTGAACCTTGCCTCAAAAAGGCACTATAGGGGCAGCAGGAACCTTAATCAGTATCTGGAATCCCAGGAGTGACAGGTGCAGGCCATCTCTAGCAAAGCATTGTGTTCTGTCGGCCATGTCATCCCAGGCAAACAGATACTGGATCCCTTTAGAATGACACCAGAAGCTTAGCCAATTGTTGAAGTCAATCATTTTGTCCTTGTACTGCAGTATCATTCTGGGTGATGGCAGAATGCTACTCAGGGCTAGGATCATACCTGCCTGGGCTACAAGATCAGAGAGCTCTTACATGTCTCTTTTCATGTTGTCCAGGGAGGTATGTCTCAGGTTGTTCACACCAACATGGACAATGGCAGAGTCATATTTGTACTTGTTGTAGAGTGACCTGAGTGTGTGGGTTTTGTGGCAGGTCCTGGCACCCAACAGGCAGCTGACAGTAACCTTCGCCTTGTTTACCCTGGTGAGTGGGACATCAGTGTGCCTGACTATAGAGTCACCTATGACTAGTGTGTTGGGTACGTTGTTTTGCCTTATTGGCTGTGGTTGAGTTGCACACTGAGTCTGTGGGCTAATGTGTCATTTGGGTTGTGTTGGGGAGTGTAGGTTGCTTGCATTTCTGGTTTGGAGGTCTCTGTTGCTTGAGCAGATTATTATTGAGAGCCTCCGCAAATGTTTTTGTGTTTCTATGTGTGGATTTTGGTGGTGTAGATTTAGTGAGACTATGTGATGAGTGTGGTGTGGTGCAAGTGTTTACCTTCTCCTCTTGACTGTCAAGTTCAGTCTTGGTTGGAGAGAGCTTTACCTCCAGTTTAGCTAGATAAGTGCATCTCTCACATGTTGTAGTGCTGGGTGGTAGGAGGAGAGGGTTGTC
The DNA here is from genome assembly GCF_019279795.1 of Protopterus annectens. Taxonomy (NCBI): domain Eukaryota; kingdom Metazoa; phylum Chordata; order Ceratodontiformes; family Protopteridae; genus Protopterus; species Protopterus annectens. The sequence goes on from NC_056729.1 coordinate 1,056,350,633, forward strand.
TGTGTACATGAGGCAATTTCTGCATTGCCCCAAGATGCCCAGATTCATCAGATAAACAGGAGAGAACACTGGGAGCTGACCCTTGGACATGCCTGAATAAAAAACTATTTTCCTCTAGATAAGTGAGGAAAGTGAGTACAAGAGCTGTTTTTCCTGTAAGCAAGTGAGTAAAGTAAGTACCAAAACTGTTTTCCTCTAGGTAATGAGGAAGGCTGAGTGCTGTAGTAATTAGTAGGTTATTTAGTGCTTACAACATGTTCTGAACAAGTGCTGATCACAAATAAGCAAATTCAAGTGCTAAAACTAAGAATCTGTATCTGGACTAAACTAGTTACAGGAAAGGGGGGAAACAAGTGCAAAGGCGGGCTTTTAAATCAGACAGTTGAGAGAGATGGAAAAACTGCCCAAACAGCCAATAACTACAATTTCTGGGCCAGAACCACGCCTTATGTGCTAGATAGGTTACCTAGTGCTTACCACTCCCACTGATAAGCTAAAAGGCTTCCCTCCAACACAGAAAGCTTGGGGGGCTCAGAAGCTTACATACAGTCCTGGATACAGCAAATCTAAATCTGGACTACACTAGCAACAGGAAAGGTAGGAAACATGCTTAGATTTTTCTTTTATATACAGAAAAGTAGCTAAAACAACAGTAAAAACAATTCAAATGTAGTGCAAGCTAGCACACTTGAGTATGTAGCAATGCTAGACCAAACAGTTTAAAAAAATGCAATTAAATTAAAAATGACTAAAACAATTGCAGGAGGAGTCTATTAGGTAGAATGAGGTAAACAGATAGGACTGGGGAGAGTGTCCCAGATCAAATCTACAGTGGGGGCGGGCAACTGCAAAAGCCTCCAAATTTAAACAACAAGACAGGAATAGGGAGAATGGGTAGGGTTATCGTCTGTCCCACTTTGTGAGGGACAGTCCCTCTTTGGGCAGTTGTGTCCTGCAAAAAAATTGTAAAAATGGCAAATGTCCTGAAATTTTAGGATAAAATTATTTCCAATATTTTATGTAATAGTTGCATAAAACAGTTATTCTGAATCTGAAATACCTAAATGTTATAAGATACAAAACAAGCAACTAAAATGCTATTATAATAAGCTTATAAGCAAAAAAAGTGAAGGTTTGTCCTTTGTACTGGTCATGTTTTGGCCTGCAAAATCTGATGCTTGCACCACAATTGTCCCATTTTGGGCATTTGAAAAGGTGGAAACCCTAAGAGTGGGTAATGGAAAAACAGATCTGAAAAACTATACAGTGAAGCAAAAATAATAGTGCACAACTCTGAAGTCAGCCAGCAATGCTATAAAATGAGTCAAGCAACAATTAATAGTACACAACTCTGAAGTGCCAGAAAAATATACTTAGCTCTGTATATCTCCAGATAGTTTGAAGAGCACTCTGTCAGGACACAGAAAGGCTCCAGCAATGATATGTGACACAACAACATCTGGGAAGCATTGCTAGGCTTAAAAATGCCCTTCAGGGACATTAGCCTAGTGTTCTTATATGATCCTATTTAAACAGGATTTGTTTGTTTGTTTGTGTCTTTCAGCTTTTCCCGGTTAGGGGTTGCCACAGCAGAACTCCGGTCTGCTAATGATTGGTAGTGGATTTTTATGTACCGGGTTACCAGCCCTGACGCACAAACTTCAACGAAGGCACGCCCCATTCACGTATGCCTCCACACAGAAGACGCTCTAGCTGAGAATCGAACGGGACAACTTAAACAGGATACCACTAATTAAATCATAGCGTATTGTTATAACTGACTTGATGAGCTCATCAGATTTTAATCTGAGGCTACTGTGACCTCCAAGTCCTTCACATGAGTAAACACAGATAGTATGTGGATATTTAAGGTGTATAGATACTATTGGCTGTAATTGCCGTAGCGCATCACCATGCACTGTTTGGCACTGAACCTCTTATCCTTAGATGTAGGATGCTGTCAAGGTAGTTTTGCAGTATATGGTGGTCAATGATGTTGATCAGTATGCAACCAACTTTGGCATCTCACTGAACATGGTGATCCAAGTATTCTTGGTAGTTAGGCAAATGGCCATCAGAAGGCCAAAAGGCATAGTACCTAAGACACATCCTTGTGGGACATCCACCCAGATACCTTTACAGCTACAGTAGCAGTCGCTTACTTTAACACTACCTTTTTTGTCCAATCGTCAATCTTCAGCTTAATCATAGTTTCTAATATCACATTATGAGGGAATGAATCGAATGCCTTGGCAAAATCCAGGTAAACAACATCAGCAGTAAACCCATTGTTTGTAGAACTGACAATATGCTCATGAAAGCTAAAAAAGTGGTTACTGTTATTTTTGAATGGATGTAGGGAAAAGCATATAATAAGATGAATGCAAATTTGTGCCACCAAGTAATGACAGCATGTGAAACTGACTATGTCATGGCTTATAATGGTAATTTACACCACAATATTGTTATTTAAAATAAGAAGGAATGTGCATTTCTCTCTCTGTCTCTCATATGACAAACATTATCATGCAATGGGTGTTTTTTCTATGTAACTTTAAAATTAATACAAATTGTTTAAACAATAAAATATTATAATCCTCAGCAGGAAAACATTTACTTAGAGCAAAGTTTCATATTTTACTAATATGACATACACAGATCTAAGCATAGCTGACAATATAAAATCGTAATGTCAAACGTGTTTCTAGAGTGTTACTATAGCAATAACCCATGCCTGGGTGTGGGTAATGCTGGATTTACCCACAGTTGGTGTGGTTTGGTCATGAGGACGAAGCCTGAGTGGCCAAACAAAGCCAACTGTGGGTAAATCCAGCATTACCCACACCCAGAAGTGGGTTATTGCTATTATACAATGACATTATTTAAGGAAAAAAAATTACTTTTCTTAAATAATGGCATTATATAATGTCTCCTTGCTGCCCTTCCACAGCTGTCTGATATTCTGCGGTAGTTCTGATGTACTGCGCATGCATATGCCTACGCAGTACATCAGAGCTGTGGGCAAAAGCAACAGAGAAAGTAAGATCTCCATTGCTTTTTACAAACTGTTCCGCTATGTTAAATGGGTTTAACATAGCGAGACAGTTTAAAAAGAGCAATGGAGAATCTCCGTTGCTTTTTTTAAAGCTGTCTCGCTATGTTAAACCCATTTAACATAGCGAGACAGTTTTGAAAAAAGCAACGGAGAAAGCAAGATCTCCGCTGCTTTTTACAAACCGTTTCGCTATGTTAAATGGGTTTAACATAGCGAGACAGCTTTAAAAAAAGCAACAGAGAATCTCCGTTGCTCTTTTTAAAGCTGTCTCGCTATGTTAAACTCGTTTAACATAGCGAGACGGTGTGAAGCAACAGAGATCTTGCGTTCTCCGTTGCTGTAAAAAAAGAGTTATAGTAATGGAAAAAGTCCGGGCGACCGGACCTTTTTCCATTACTATAACTCTGATTTACAACGTGCACGCTGACTAATCAGCGTGCACATTTTTGAATATTAATGGGGGGGTTGTTGTATAATAGCAAATAGATTTGTTTTAAGCAACATCAGTATCTCTAAGCTATGCCTAAACTGTCAGCAATTGAAGTGGGGAGCAATAATGTTTTTGTAGGATGAAATCTAAAAAACCTTTTAGAGAATTTCCCTTCATGCATTTTTGCACCTGCAGCCAACATGTGAATGTGACTAGAACTTGTACCAACAGCACCATTTTTCAGTATGAAAAAGATTAGATAACTGCAATTCTTTTCAGACTTCCAGATGAAGTCAAATTCTTTTATCCATAAATCTATCCTTTTGCTCTCAAACCCAAGAGACCCCTCTTGGCAACAATGTTCTAGAGTTGGGGCATGTAATTCTAGTGCCCGGGATTCTTAATTACTGGCTAATAATATCAGACTATTATAGTCCCCTATTTCAGTTAACTGGATAGTGAAAGAAGTGATCTTCCCAATCAGATATGACACTGTTCACCTGAAAAATTAATTGTTGACAGCTAATAATATATGATTTGAACATTAAATTGTTTGAAGAGAATAAACTAACTTTCCCATGGCACTTAGCTGATGAAATAATGCATCACTTCTCATCCAGTGCCTTAACCAGCAATCAGTAAGAGCAATCAAATGTAAATAGTAGCAGATATTTGATTCAGTAGATGGAACCTGAGTTTGTGGACTCTCACAAACATATCCATAATTTAGTATTTCTAGTGGAGATTAAATGAAAACAGAGCACATGCAAACACACACAAGATAGCATACAGCCAAACAGAGGAATTAAGTGCAATGTTAGCCAAAAACTGAATAATTAAGGTAGCCAGTGATTCTGGACTGACTGGCCACAGGTAAAAGCTGTAAACACTTTACTCAGCCTTATTTAGTTATACCCCAACAATTGCTCAGCGTCTTAGTAGCATGTAAAGCAGGTAACAGTAATATATGTAGTGGGTGAACTTCAAAATACTTTTTCCTGTTTTCACATGACATACTGCTATAAAGCTTCCTAACTGTGCTAACATATTGTCCTGGGACTTGTCAAGAGTTAATCTTAGTGTGCTTGGCCCATCCCTTCACTGGGGGAAGGGATCCAGCATGACCTGCTTTCTGGCACTCCCCCAGCTGTGTCCATTCTTAAACTCACTAATTGAACTGAAACTGTTAGTGCATTAGTCAGAGATCTATCTCTCTATGCCAAAGTAAAACACATTAATTCAGAAATATTTGATCTTTGCTGCAAGAGAAAAATTTGTTTCTCTTTCTTTAAAGTTCAAAGTGTACTATATGGAGATAAATTGTGTGATTTTGCCTAAACAGTATTTTCCCTTCTAGTAAGCCCTTATAATTGACTTTTGGAAAGTTTCAATTCTTGACTATCTAACCACATTGTATATAAGGTAGTTATAAGAATATACCATTATGGATGTAAATTCATTGACCTTAACATCTATGAAAATACATGAAATTGAATATCTTGTTAAAAATAAATTTTAAATAACTGCTTCAAAAGTCTCAGATTCTTCAAACTTCACATTAACATTCACATTAACGGGAACTACCGCCCCATTAGCCTGACTAGCCTGGTCTGCAAGGCCATGGAATGTATTATCATGGAACTTATAAACAAGGACATTGGTAATCTCCAAACTCTGGACCCCACCCAGTTCAGGTTTGTAAAAGGCAGATCATGTCTCCTAAACCTGATAGACTTCTTTGAAGCAGTCACCAATGCTGTTGACAAGGGTAAGGTGGTTCACATAGCCTATCTAGATCTTGCCAAGGCATTCAACACCATCCCCCACTCTGGAATTATAGATAAACTCACTAAACTAGGTATAAATCCCTATCTCACAAGATGGATTGCCAGCTGGCTCACTGACAGAACCCACACTGTGAAAGTAGCAGACTCCAAATCCGACTTCAGACCAGTGACAAGTGGAGTTCCACAGGGTTCAGTCCTGGGTCCTCTCCTGTTTGGTATCTACTTCTCTGAAGTACAGGCTAACACAGAAGGTCTTTGGCTAACGAAGTTCGCAGATGACTGCAAACTAGGAGCCATAATCGAAACTCGTAACGATGTGGACATCATACAAAAGGGCCTCACTGAGACAGATGCCTGGTGTCAAAGCAATGGCCTCAAGCTCAATGCCAAAAAGTGCATTGCCATCCCCTTTGGTAAAATCTCTGTACCCATGAACTACAACATAGGCGGTAGTATACTTAACACCAAAAGTGTGATAAGAGACCTTGGGACACAGGTGTACAGTAGTCTCTCCTTTGATAATCACATAACCACAGTAGTCGGGAAATCCTTCTATGTGGCACACCTCATCACAAAAGGTTTCTCATCCAAAAAAAAAAAGAGGTCATTGTTCCACTCTACTCATCACTCATTAGACCCATTATAGAGTACAGCGCCCCTTTTGGTATGTACCTCACAAGACATCTACAACAACTGAAAAGGCCGGAGAAATACCTCACAAAGAGGATTACAAGCCTCAAACAGATGCCCTATGCAGACCATCTCAAAAAACTCCAGCTTTACTCCGTCGCATATCGCCTACCCAGAGGTGATCTCTGCATAACACACAAAGCTATGTCAAACCCAGAGCTGTTGGACATGCTCCACTTAAAGAAATCCCAATCCCTCCGAGCTACACGCTCTAGGGGCATAAACCTTGTCACCACAATACACAGAACATACCGGAGGGATAGATTCCTGTCCCAGAGACTTCCCATACTCTGGAATAAATTACCCATCTATATTAAACAAAGCTCCTCATTGGCACTCTTCAAGAAAAATCTCAATGATTGGATGAGAAATAGGAAATTCACTCCGGGGATCACCTCTCTGGCTCTGCTCGACAGTGGCACAGGAAAATAATTTTCTTGGGTGGCAAAAGCCAGGGTACCTTTTTGGCTGGGCTTGTATAGGCCCCAGGACTGATAGCCTAGTACCTGCCTATGAACCTATGAACTCTGCTATGTAGCACACCTGCATACACAGTGATAGAAATTACTTTATATAAGGTAAAATGCCTCACCCACATATCTCTCTGCTGACAGCGATGGCTCCCTAAGTTTATCTACCAACATTACTCACACTGGGGGAAGAGAACTTTCCCACTTTGTAGCAACCACGCTCATCTCAATGAACACTTGTCAGATACAAATTATTATATTTCAGAAAATGTATTACATGTTCTCTTTCTACAGCACAATAAATATATAACATTTATCCAGAAAGAAAGCCCTCTTATCATTACACAGTACCTTCTTTCCATTTGCATTGTATCAGTGTTTTATTACCCAGATTTGACCAGTCACCAGCCTTGATCAAAAAAATTCATTCACAAACTCAGTAACCTAGCAGTGGGGGATGTACACACTGGAAGGATGACAAGTACACACACGGTAAAGTGCAATTTCCCTTAAGAGCACACAGAGGTCATAGTCAGTCTGGGGCTGGTTTCTCCCTCTTTCTCCAGATCTCCAATAAGACTCCCCAGTGGCACTGCTATAGAGTTGAGATCTCAGGTGAGTAGCCCCCTTTTGCCCAAACTATAAGGTAGTTATTACTGCCACCAGCCAACTCTTTATCAACTACTTTAAGGCCCTTAACAAAGGGTGTCCAATCTTGCTGTGCAATGTTACTATTAATCCAAATGGTAGTTTGACCAAGAGCAAGGCTATTAGGAGTGGCCCACACAGTGTCACCAAATAAATATGCAAATACTCTCAGAGTTTAAATATGTCTCACAAATATAAGCCACAATAAAAGGTTTAAATATATTTAATAATAAATAATAAAAGAACAAGAAAATACTCTGTAAATAATCACAGTTACATCAGAGTTCAAAATTACAGTAAATACTTAAAACAACATTGCAGGTCAGTCTCAGATAAACAAAGAAAACATCTAAGCTATACTTCATTATATTCATGTCTGTATCTAAGATAAATTACTGTACCCTAGTTAACTTACTTACAGTGCCAGGCAAGACAGATGTGGTGAGTTGATCTTCCAGCTGATGTTGTCAGGTCAAATATAAAATGCAAAATGCCCTGTCTTTCTCTGAGACAGTTCTTAAATTAATATCTCAAATATTGCTGCTGGGATACTTGCAGGATGACATCACTTCTTGTCATCTGAATTTAGTTCCCAAGCTAAACCACCATTGCTAGAAACTGCCAGCATTTAGCATCTCCCTGTGAAACTAAATAGCCCTCATTTGTTTTCAGCTTCTGAAAGACATAAAACAATAAGACACTTACAAGACAATGCAGAAGGCTCCCTAGTTTTAGACATTCTATATCCTTGCTGCATTGAAACCTTCTTTTATGCCTTGTTGCATTGATACCGTCTTTTATGGCGCAGTTATAAAATAATTTAATTTCAACTACTTTTCTGAAGTTTTGTAAGTTAACCCTCTAACAGTTAATGGTTCCTTGATTTCTTCTGGTAACATTTCTTCTCAGCCTCCAAGTGTTCCAACAGTCTTCATTGCTTGTGTCTCGCATTACTTACTAACTTTTAGGTCATGTGGTTTCACTATCCTGATGCTGCTTTCTTCTTTTGTTGCTGCCACTCATCCCTAAATCCCATTTATTGCAACCCATACACAAATCTGTAAACCTCTCCTAGGTTTCTGCATCCAATATTCCATATGTTGCTTATTTATGCATTTAATATTTGTTAACTGGGTATGTTGACTGTTTCAAGGACCATTTTCAGAAATCATCTGAGTCATAAGGCATCTCAACATAAAATGGAAAAGATCATACAGTAGTGCATGACATTTCAAATATCAATAGAGGAGGATCATATCACTGAACATCTGTTTGTACAACACAACATAAATTATAGAGATACATTAAATAAAACAAAGCAACAACAGAGGTAGAGCATACCTTTTTACAGATGATAGAACATAATATAAATAAAAAATGGTAACTGTTTTTCCAAGACTTGTTAGTGTGAATCCCAGAAGAGCAAGAGAGAATGAGCAAAAATGTGAAATTACATGTACTATGTTTGAGAATGACAGTTCTCAGAGTATTTGCTTTTCCTCAGAAAACTCAGTATGGGTATAAGTTTGATATCCCCCCATACTGTATGTCAAGACGGCTTGCCCCCCCCCCCCACACACACACACACAAAAAAAAAGTAAAATTTTAAAGGACAATGGCAATCACTCTTCTGTATTTCTATAGTTATGTTCTTAAAATTCTGGGGATTATACTTACAGGTCTTGGAGTTATAGCTGAGAAGCACACAAAAAATATATAGTACATATAGTAACAATACATTCACAAACTATTATACATGCATAAGACATATGTAATATGATGCATCCACAAATCATCTGTTATGTGCCAACCTCCAAAAAATGAAATATGTTTTGCTAATATTACTAACAGGATGATGATCCATTTACAGTAAGGTGGCGAAAGGGGTAAAAAGTTAACTAGAAGGAGCATCTTTAAAGCATATAAATGTGGATTCATTCATAAAGTGTAGCTTTATTTTTTTCCTGATATTTTTTAAATTGTTTCTGACTACTAATTGCAGTTGACAATGAGTTTTATGAAGCTGGAGCAATCCTAGAGAAGGCATTTGCTCAAATTTCTAGAAGAAAAAAATGACACATGAGCTGAAGATTTTCATGGCTTCTGAGAAAGTGAGATAAGTCTCAAACCCTGGCCTGTTCGTTAGTGGGGGCAGTAATTTTGATTCATCTGTTTTAAAAGTTAATGATTTGAGGAGAAGTAGTCATTCTTACTATAAACGGTAACCATTTGGCGTACTGGGTTGTAAAATAATTGTGTTTCTTGATTTTGGATAAATGGATAAACCTAAGTATTTTTTTCAGTGGTTTGGTTAATGGCTGTGTTGTGCTCTGAAAGGATGGCAATTATAATCTGGGTGTACTTAGCCTTAGAATTAATACACATACAGTAATAACCATGTTATCTATTTAGTTTTGCATTGACGTTAAGCTGCCATGTTTTACACCATTTCTCCTAGCTTGGCAACTTCTTTCCACATCTTGTTTGCTTTCAAGCCTGCCACTTAACTTTGACAACTTTGTGTCATCAGCAAAATCAGCAAAAATGTATACCCCAGTCTTCTGCAATATTATTTATACAGATAATTCAAAGAATCAAGGACATTTGTGATCCTGCGGTGCCTTTCTGGTTACCATCCCTTAATCTGGGAGAATTCCATTTGCAACAATTGTCTGCCTTCTCCTGTCAATACACAGTATTTTAACATTGTTTCAGTGCTAGGACCTACTCTATGCCTCGGGCAGTTTGTATTTTTATTTATATGAATGCTGCAAATAACCACACAATAACAGCTTCACAGATATTGCATACCATATAGCCTTTAAGTGTGTGTGTGCGTGTGTCTTTAACATGAAAGAACAAATAATAACTAATGGTATCTTGAGTAACAAGCCCTCTCAAACATATTATAGCACTGAAGTAGAATGATTGCTTGGTTTCCTATTGCCAATATTTCCCCATAGTGGCACTGCACAGATTGCATCCTTGTTTTTCATTTGCTGTTGTGCAACGTCTGAGTTTGGATATGTAAAGTTTAGTGGTGTGAATCTGTCACTTTAGGGGGTTAAGGGAAGGTTGCCTCACTACATAAAAAAATATATTTGTGTGTTTTTACAGTCCTGAAAGTGTCAGTGTTTTAAACTTTTTGAATAACTGATTATCAATTAAACACAAAATTCTTCTTAGCAGATACACTGCAGAAAGTGCATTATAAAATTCACGTCTTGTAACAGGTGGTATAAGTCATTAATAATTTACTTGCAGCTTCTTAAATTATTGCAGTTTTGAAAAATATTTCATGCATACACATACACATACAATGTCTGAAGGGTCACTGGAAGGAATCTTTCTCATTATTTAGACTTCAACACTGTCCAGAGCCATACTGCTTATAATGACTTATTTAATATGTTTTCTAACAATAATGTGTTATCATGGAGCTATATTTTCAAAGGTATCACAGCAGGAATGAAGTTACAAAGAAAACCTAAGGCTGAACAAAACCACAGAAACCAGTATAATGCAAGTTTAAAAATAAAGTATAATCAGAATTCTACCGAGTAAACACCTACAAGAAATAAATATTTATCAGTGAAGAGACAGTTGTGCCATATATCTAGTCTGTAGGTCTCTAGGGATTGGCTCTCTGTTTTGCTAACCTGATCTAAATAAAAAGGACTGCTGACAGTAATAACACGCTGTAAAGAAGTGACTAAATTATACATCTGAAGTTAACATTAGAGAAACTCAGAAAGTTTTTCAGCTGCATACCTTAAACAAACACAGAGTTTCAATATGTTTCTTCCATTCTTTTCAAAATAGCTTTTTTATAACTCAGCCTTTGACCAAAAGTTGGATAAAGTTGCATGTGCTGTTCTGAATGAGCTTTTGTACACCAACTGCAACATATCCTTCTGATGTTGATAAAACACACATTCAGAATTTTGGTCTGCATAAAACGACTGTCAGTCACAAGATGTCTTGCTCACATTATCTTCAAACACATATGTAAGTACCACAACTTTTATAGCATCACATTAAGTAAAATACAAAGCTAAAAGTTGATCTTACCACATATGCACTTAAGCTGTCCATGACACACTCAGCCAGCCTGTTTTTAATGTTTCTAAGCTGTTTTACCATGCACACACACACACACACACACACACACACACACATGTAAAAAGGAACTCTTCTAGATACACAAGTTATGACTTTACAACATGCATTTTAATTTATGCCAACAATATCAAATAAACAATGTGTCCCTTGGCATATTGAAGTAAACACTTAGCACATCGTGATGTATGAAACAAAAAAAAGGAAACTGGCTATATGAGGAAAATGTTACACAGTCTTACAACTGATTCTATTATTCCTTATTTCATGACATTTCAAAATCGCAACGGCAGGAAGAAAAGAATGGACAGAATGCATACATAATTTTTTCAACTGTACTCCTCTAAAAATAATATAAAAATGAAATTTGTTGGAGAAACTTTCATAATCCAAACTTGAGACCATCTGCACTTCATTAACTAATGAAATCCAGCTTCAGATAATCCAGTTATTTCAGACAGAAAGTAACACATTACTTGTGCCAAGTGCTAAAGTATGTTTCCCTAATCACTGTGCTGTGATATCCATATCGTAGCCACTTAATATTTATGAGTTGTATTAGACTGCGACAATTACACTAAGTTTTGCACAACACCTTCTAGTCTTGGTACTGAAACAAGACTGTTTTACAATAGGGAGGCCAGTAGGGGTCGTGCTGCTCTCTTCTTCAGTACCCTGTCAATGTAAGACAATATCACTCCTATGAACTGTTAGCAATGTACATTACATGAAGCATACTGTCTCTGCAGCTCTGTAGGATGATACTTTTGCTTGAAGTGCTTTCTCCTATGTATAACTTTTATTATTATTATGAGGTGAAAACCATCTCTTGAGCAATCATTTCAAAGCTATATATGTAATACTTTATAATATATAAGCTAACAGTTCTACAATAACTTCAAATTGATATATGTTATTAAAAATGTAATTGTTATGTTAATGACAAACTGTGTAAATGCATCCGGGTCATGGCTAAAAGGAGTCAAAGGACCAATTCACTTATGAATTGACAAAGGAGAAATAAAATAATAAAGACGGTGTTCAAATGAGGTCTGGAAATGCTGGCACTGTTCTATGGGCAGCATTAGCTAACTCCTTATCTTCCTAGTTTAGCTGTTTATACCTCCTTTAGGATATTTACCACAGGCTGTACCTTCTGACTAGATGCAGTGGAAAAAATTTATTGGATTCTGGAACATGAAGGCTGATCCATTTGTCGAAACAGGCAATTGAGTAAAAATCCTGATCAAAGTTAGTTTGTGCAAATGTTTTTTTAAAAAGTCTGTTTTTCTTAGTCTGCTTATAATGAGTCAAGGAACCCATATGCACTGCTGGCAGCCTAGGTTACGGGAAACATACATGGGCAATCAGAAGGGTCAGGAAGGGGGATAGGAAGAAAAAACTATAAGCCAGATCTCCTATCCAAATGGGCAGGGAGGGGGATCAACTTCTGCTTATGTGAACTGTGGTAGACACCAGGATCTCACACTTAGCAGCTTCAAAAGAAGAGGAAATGGAAGGCTGTCTATTTTATTACATGTTTCTAGGTCAAATCATGTTCCCATCATGGAAGTATCATTCACAAACATCATTTCACACATGATATACTGTAAGATTGCATAATATCTCATGAATATCATAAACTCATCCATTTTAGTTTTGGAGGTCATTTTTGTTAAAAGCTTAAATGAAGGGGATTCAGTTACATTTTGCCACTCATATGAATATCCATCTGGGAAGAGACATAACTTGTTAGGGCAAAACATTCGGGATTGACTGTAGGATTTTTTTCTAGTCTAGTTTTTTCTAGTCTTGCACAAAGCAGGTATTGTTTTAGCATCATCCATAAACATTAATCAAAACTTTTCATATGTTGGCATGCAGACAATATAAGATTGTTTAAGGAAACTAATATAGCTTGTACCCAGTCTTAAGGAAAGAAGAAGGCCTTGCTGTAGATGGTAGCTGGTAGCACATCTAGGAACTGGAGCTGTTGTGATATATAGTTGTCAGATGACACAGATGAACTGCAATCTCTACGCATTTTGAATATAAGTGAAAAGGAGCAGACTGGAAACATAAACATGTGTCTTGTACTGTGAAGATTTTTTTAATTAACTTTGTTAGTCAAGTAAACCCACTAGTCACAGGACTCTTTGCTGGAGGTGGGGGGGGGGGGGCAATCCAGAAGCACTATCTAGGGTAAGTGACTTGCCTAGAATAACAGAATAAGAAATAGAAGCTGAGAAAAACAAAACTTGGATAACATAATAAAGTGTATTACCAGCTCATAGCCTTAGTCATCTGCCAAAACTGCCAGATCTCCTTCCCCTATTACATCAGAGAAGCTAAATGTGAAGGCGGACATCCAATAAATCTTGAAAGTGCTTCCAATTTCCTTAGTGAGTCTAAAGAAGTAGAGCTTTGAAAGAGATCATGCATAAAAACCTGACTTTATGAAGCTGTTAAGGAGGCTTAAATATAAGCTATGCCTCAAAGGTCTGCATTTTCTGAGGCAAATAAAAAAGTAGGAGTAAAATCTTTCTCTATAGTTCACTTTTCATTAATCAGGTTATCGTTTTAAAGGCACAACCCTTTGTTTGGATTAAAGTTGTCTATAAAGGATGGAGAATGTGCAGAACATGAAGTAGCAGTACCTCCAACTATATTCTACTTCTCAACTGTCTAGAATTTTGCAGAACATCCACATTTTCACCTCATAATTTAGTTCTGTCCCTCATAAAATCTGTGGCTTTCTGGTAAATTAGTGAGCACTGAAGATAATAAATAATAATGTTTTTCCTTTATTTCATCACCAAAATGAATGTTGACATCCAAAAGGCAAACCACAATATCTTGAAATGTCAATATACTACTAAGCATGAGTCAAGCAACAACATCAGCACATTGAAACTTTAAATTAAAAAAAAAATAAAAAAATCATTTTTCACAGGTAGATAAGCCCAACTGCCACCACACTCCTGCTAATTCTATATATGCACAAAATCAGGGAAAGGGAATATTCCCCAACACCCTAGAACTCACACATCTATTGACCATCTGTGTAGTCGACCAAATGTATTTGACTAAACAGATATCAGCCATCACATTGTCAACCAAAAACCAGAACTCATAGTAACAGATACTCGAGTTTCAGACTTCATATCCTTCAGAAAATGTATGCTAGTGCAAACCTTGTTATTCTAGCAACTTTATAAGCTAATTAGAGCTATATTTAAAATTTGTTCCTGATTTTGAGACTTTGCTCCCCCCATTATTATTTTTGGCTTTGTCCAGTATTCTTGTACTAAGAGCTAGGGAAGTATGCCTCCAACAAGATTGCTGGCTGCCTGAAGAATGACATTGATGAATATATAGGTACTAGACAGAATAAAGTACAATACTGCAGACCTTAATACTGCTCCAATGTATGTTTTTTTGCTACTGCATGTACAAAGAAATATAGGTGTAAATTACTATAGCATTTTTGTTGATGCTTTCTTTTCATTATAAAATAAAGCACCATATCTGAGTGCTCGTCTTGGATTAATACTCTCCCTAAAAGTTAGCTACTTCTCCACAATGGTGGTTAGATCATTTCTCTGCACATTTTGGCTTAAACGTTGTCCTGTACATTCACATGTATAGGACACCTTCTCACAGGAACTGTACACTGACTCCCTATTCAGTGCACACTACTGAATGAACACACACACACATTGCTAACCCTGACAATGTGCAGCACACTTACAAAATTCAATTATAAAATAAAATAGTATAGGAAGTATTAAATCAAATAAAAAATGTGTTTCCCACACCCCTATATACAATATCCGAGATCCATAAACCCAGCAGAAGGAAAATCAGGCAGTATTATGTAATACTGACTGTCAGCATCCCTCTATGCTAACATGATCTTCAGTGAACTAAGGCATACAGCAAGTGAAAATACTCCTCACTGGTGGGGTATTTGATCAGTGATAGTATGCAGTGAAAATCACCTTCTGTTAATGGGACAAGATCAGTTAGCATTCACTGATCAACAATGCATTGAGGCATCTTGTCCAACATTCACTCAGAACAGATCCAAGTTTCTGAAATGTTTATGGTTTTTACATATTTGTTAAATGTGTTGAGACTTGGTAAGTTATGATGTGCATGACTATATAAATTTCAGTGTACCTTCTGGGAGTATATTATTTTTGTTGCATGCAAAACAGCTGATCTGTCAGACTGGAAATATATGTATGACCAAGAGAATAGATGAGCATCATAAGAGTAAGTCATGAGATGACCATTATGACTGGAATATTTAACAGTCCATGAAGTCATGTGATAGCCTAATCGGACTAGAATGTGTAACAGTCCATGAAGTCATGTGATGACTGATTATGACTGAAGTGTGTAACAATCCATGAAGTCATGTGATGGCTAGTTGTGACTGGAATGTGTAGTAATCCATGAAGATGTGGTGGACCATTGTGACTAGAATGTGTAACAGTCCATGAAGAGATATGATAACCCATTGCGACTGGAATGTGTAATAGTCCAAGAAGTCATGTGATAGCCCATTATGATGGGAATGTGTAACAGACCATGAAGTCATGAGTTGGCCCATTTTGACTAATCATCCATCAAGTCATGTGATAGCCAGTTGTGATTGGAATGTGCAATAGTCCATGAAGACATGCGGTGGCCCATTGTCACTGGAATAGCTCTGTCAGAAATGCTACATCTAAAGAAATCCCAATCCCTCCACACCACATGCTCCAGAGACCTCAACCTCATTACCGCAATCAACAGAACATGCTCGAGGGACAGGTTCATAACACAGAGACTGCCCATGCTATGGAATAGACTTCCCATACATATCAAACAGAGCACCTCATTGGCCCTCTTCAAGAGAAATCTTGATGAGTGGATGGGAAATAGAAAATTCTCCCCTGGGATTACTCCAGTGGCTCTACTCAACAGAGGCACTGGGAACTAAGGTTGGGTGGCACAATGCCAAGGAAATCCCATGGGCTAGGCTTGTAAAGGCTTCAGGGTCACTAGTCTAGTATGCACCTATGAACCTATGAATATCTAACAATCCATAAATTTATGTGATGGCCCATTGTGACTGTAATGTTAAGCAGCCCATAAAGTCAAGAAGTCAGTGCAAGCTTACAGATAGAAGACATATAATTAACACTTGTTTTGTGGTGAAAAGTGGATGCAAATACAGGCCTACTTCCTCTTGATATTTTACATATTTCTGTACTTTTAATCATAAGGACTACAACAAGACTTTCCATGCCTATCCAACCTGTAGTTTGACTGAAACAGCAGCCAGTTTTGTTAACAGCTGCCATATTTGGGGCCTGAATTAAAGAAAAAGATAGACACAGAGAGCACACAACTGAAAATTTTTTCTAACCTCAATTACACTGGACATTCTAAAGATGATATAGCATCCAGACAACAAGTATGATCAGGATATTCCATACTGAAGACTCAATCAGTTTGAAAGCACTAATATGTTCATCATGCTGATGTTATGTATGTATGTTTGGGGTAAAGGAGCATGTCATTTTTTTACGTATATCCATGCAAGGTGTATAATGAGGAGTATCTCCTGATGCTGTTTTGCCAAGTAAGGAATTCTGAGTTCCGTGCTAACATCTGCTGGCTTCATCCAAATTATTTATGTTATCTGTAAAAATCATAAGTGAAATAAAACAGTGTTCTGGTTACACTCCTGTCTTTCTAATATCACTTCTGCTTGTGCAGATTGCCTGAGTTCATTAAATTCCAATAATATGGTACAATTATTGTTTAATACTTTCCAGGGACCACTTGACTTACACTCCTTAACAGCTTGAGCCCAGGGCAGCCACCCCATGCATTCCACCCTAGCTAAGGCTCTGTGTATATATGTGTGTGTGTGTGTGTGTGTGTGTGTGTGTGTGTGTGTGTGTGTGTGTGTGTGTGTGTGTGTGTGTGTGTGTGTGTGTGTGTGTGTGTGTGTGTGTGTGTGTGTGTGTGTGTGTGTGTATATGAAACAGTAATGAAGAAAACAGTGTCTGAACATGCACCCACTGAAAAATGAAAAAAAACATGCCAAAAAGCAAACTCAAATGAAAACCGCAAAAATAAGTGTTTATTATGGGGGCAAGCCCCCTATACCCCAATGTGATGGGCATGCAACCCCCACAATCCTGCTAGTTTAAATATATAAACTCCAAGATTGCAAAATACTGGAGAAAGGGTAAAAGTCCCCTATTTCTGGCATCCAGCAATCTTGCAAAGACACCAGTCTCCCATTCATTTTATCAAAATATATTCTGTTTGATGAGTTTACCAATCCCAGAATGCATTTGATAAGAATGACATTCAGACATATAGGGTGTTTCCATATATATAAACACACGCACATACAGTGGTGTGGTATACTGACTGCTGTAGAGGCTGGTGGAAAGACACTGCATATTGCAAAAGAAGGTGTGCTACAGAGTGAGCCTGATGCAAGTAGCACATCCCCAAGTATGCTGAGAAGAGCACCTGCCTCTAGAGTTTGTTTTGATGAAGTAGATTTCTAACCTCTGAGTGCAGAGATGATTAAGAGTAAAAGCACAAGGAAGTTATGAGTGCAATCTGAAGTGTGTCTCTGAAAGGAGACTTTTTGAAATTATCCCTTAAGCCTAAAAGGTATAAGACCTGATCTCCTGTGTGTTCAAGACAGGCTGTTGAAGTTACAGGAAATACCCTGCCTGATTGCTAAAGTGAAAATATTGAAATCATGTTACTGGCACCTACAAGTATTGTTTTTATTCTGGCTAACTTTGAAGTGAAGACCAGTCTACTCAGTGAGAATGAAAATTCTTGAAGTGAGAAGAGACTCCATTTTAAATAGACTGATTTTACTCTTCTAATATCCTCATCCTTCATTACAAGAAGCGAAATATTCTTCTTGCCCTTGTAAAGAGCTATCAGCTGTAAAATGGACAAACTGGCCACAAAGCCTGTTTTTGTGACTGCATAGATTGAAAAATGCTACACTACCTATCTTACATGTCAATTTGAAACATTTACTTCATATCCCAGGACTTTGGGGTGGACTGTTCAGCTATAAGATCTGGTGTTGTAACTTCCTAAGGCTGTACTACCTTACAGAAGTAAAAATATCAAATTAAATTTGTGAATATATTCTAAGCAATATTTCTAGACTGTGGAAAACAGAAAAAGAAGGTCACAGGAAAGAATACATATCTAAACAATATACCTGTCATAGTAGCTGTGGCTGTGAAAACTTATTAGACAAATACATGACATCAAAACACTGTACAGCTTCAGTCATCATCATCATCATCATAATCATCCTTCTTTTTCCAATTTTCTACATGGGGTTGGGGTATTATGTCAACTATCACCATCTCTCTCAGTTTAGTACCACTCTCCTACATTCTTCGACAGTCATACCTGACTGTCATATGTTTTCTCTCACAAAATTCATCCACTTCTTTTCTGGTCACTCTCATTTCCTCCTGACTTCTTCTTGTCCGCCCGATATCTTCTTCATGAGATTGTCTATAGCTTTTCTGCACATGTGCCCAAACCCCTGTAATCTGTTCTCTTTGATCTTGTCTGTAATTGGAGCTACTTTGGCTTCTGCCCTGATATCCTCATTTCTTTTTCTGCCCCAGAGTGTGCATCCTATCACCAATCTCGGGCACTTCATCTCCATCACCTCTAGCTTGACTCAACTGCTTTGTATTTATTGCTCAGGTTTCTGTATCATACAGCAGTACTGGTCACACCACTGTTTTGTACAACTTACTTTTCAGCTTCTTTGGCATTCTTCTGTCACACACTACCCCTGATACTCTGTGCCAATTGATTACAGAACTTCTGACCCTAGCTCTGACCTCCTCATTCAAACATTCCTTCTCCTCAACCACCATTCCCAGGTACGTGAAGCTGTTAACCTGTTACTATATTTTCACTTCTATCTCAGTTCTCAGCTTTTTCTGACTTGCTCAGTTTAATGCCATTACACCTGTCTTAACTGTACGGTTTTATCCCATGTGTCTTCAGTTTTCCATTCCATTCTCCTATACTTTGCTGATGTTCTTGCTCAGAGTCTGTAATGCTAATTAATCTACATATAGTCAGTCTGTACCCTCCAACCTATTTGCTAACATAGTCCATTACCAGTATGAGCAGCAGTGGGCTCAAAGCTGAATCTTGATGCACACTCACTCCTATGTTCATACTTGAGTCATTGGGTCCTTGTACATAGCCTGTACTGGGACTTTGAACCACCTCAAGACAGCCCAAATCAGCTTTATTGGGACCTTGTCATATGCTTTCTCTAAATCTAGGAATACCCAGTTTGACTATTTCCTCATCTGTTGTTTCTTCTCAACTATCTGTCTCACTGCCTACATCAGGTCAGTTATGCTACATCCTGATCTGAATCCAAACTGCTCATCTCTCATTTTACTTTCTACTACTCTGTATATTTGCTTATCAGTCACCCTCTTCAGAACTTGCAAGCAGTGAGACAGGAATTTGATACCTCTGTACTGCCCACAGTTGTGGATTTCCCCTTTGTTCTTGTACTCTAGCACTAGTATGCTTACTCTGCAGTCATCTGGTATATGCCTTTCTCTCCATACTGCAATAATTACCTTTATGAGCCATTTCTCCCCTATCTCACCCAAAATCTTGATCATATCTGCTGTCACATAATCTTAGCCTGCTGCTTTCCCTGATTTCGTTTTCCTTAGTGCTGCCCCTATTGGCCAGTGTGTGCCCACCATAAAGTCCAGCAGCCCTAGGTCAGTAAGCTACTGGCTGGCCAGTGTCCAGTTGTCTAGCTTGGGTTACCTGGGATAGCTCTGTTGAGTGAAAGCTGGACATAAAATCAATCAACCTGTCAAACCCGAACTTAGAATTGATACACTCAATGTAGGTTTGCTGACAGATTGCATCTTGGAAGTGGATGACATGATGGTAATGTGGAGGCTGAACATTCTATTTATCCAGGAGACAAGATGGAAGAAAAGTGCAGCAGTGTACAGCAAACACAGTACAAGTTCAAATGAAGGATAGACTAGCACCAGAAGAACCCAGAACAAGCAACAGGCACCTATTAGATTTTAGTTGACTATTTGCTCAGTAGCTCCAAAGAAATGAAAAGACATCTATAGGAGTGTGACCTAGCAGGCAAGCAGAGCTCATATTTACTGCTTCAGTCCATGCAATCTGATTTCCCAAGACTGAAAGAAGTACTACTTCTGTCCTGTTCTGATTCAGACTTTCTGTGATGTTCTGTGTAGAATATGCAGTATTATTACGATATTGTTCTGAGATTCACTATTTAGCTAAGCAATGTCATCTTCTGTCATTTGTCCTAGTTCTGTATGTGTTCAGGAATATATCAAGACATTCATTACCTATAACTATCAGCCTCTGCCTAATAGTCGGCCTTTCATTTTCAGAGAAAAAAACGGAAATTATAAAGTACGGATGAAGACAGTGACCGTCAGACAGCAGATCCTATTACATGGTGAATTATGACCATGTCCAGCATACAGACCCTGAAACTAGTGAAGAAAACCATAAGCAGAATTGACAGTCTCCAGCTACTGGGACAAATGAAATGGGTTCCTCTCTTATCTTTTGCTTAGCACCTGGAGGATCAGCAAAACAGATGGAAAGATGTACATTCCATGAAAATCAATGTCTGTGACTGTGTTCTTATCCATTATCTTAAAATATGAAAAAGGTTTGAAAGTTTTATATGTTTATGGCAAAGACTATGAGGTCCACCTAGGAGAGACCCCACCCGTATTGTAGTGATGTCAATTAATGTGGTTATATGGATCATTCCAGAGAACCAAAGTCTGCATACCTTCTCAGTAAAGGAGCTCAACTAGTAAACTGCAGTTCTACTTTGTGAGTAAAAATTTGTATATACCAGTTGTGTTTCTTGGAATAAATATAGACTTTCAGTTTTTTTTACAAATTAAAGTAGTAGAAGTAAACAGAATCATTCCCTCACACATGTTTTCATTCACGTAACTCGCAATGAATTTTTTTTTTCAAGTAAAAACCATCACTGACTTCAGCAATTAAATGCATTTACAGTTATAGCACTTACTCCAGAGGAATTATAATATCCATGGCAGATGCTTTCTTGTGAAAAAAAAATTGCTAGTTAGGCAATGTTTTCTTTCCTTCCTGTGCACACACTCTTTCTCATTCATTCTCTTTACAGTTTGAAAAGTGAAGTCCACCTCTTCAGAATAAGTTAGTTATGGCATTACTGAGACTGCTTAATGGTTGGTGTCTCCTAGCGTGCAGTCTAGGAAACCACTGAAGAGCCTAGCTCAAGTTCACAATTGCCTGAAAGCACAGTCTAGTTAAGTGTTATATTGATGACACTCTGACCACTTTCTTAATATGTGCCTTCATAGCATCTGTACTGTGTCTCTTTTGACCATCACAGAATTTCAGTCTATAATGGAAAGGGGCTACAAAATCTGTTTAGCAAATCAACAGTGAGTGAGCTGAGATGATGCCTGAGAATTACTGTCTCATTGCTGTCAGCCTCAGTAAGAATTCTGAAGTTTTCTGACTGTTTTCTCTCCTGATGCAGAGAATTTTAGAGAGGTACCATTGTCAGCACTTCTCCAGAGTCTTTACAGTAAATTAAAGTAACAAAAATTACATTGTAAGTCACGTATTTTTCACAGCCATAAAGAAGTGCAGAAATGAAAACTGAAATGTATAGCTGTACTATGGCCTGCTTTTCTACACCACAGATGATGAAGATATGCCAAAGTTGTTTCCTGGAAGATATAGCAACATGTCGGATCCTGAGCTGAATAGCATTTTATGTGCTTGCTGTTAAGGAGATGTGGTGACTGATGCAGACAAAGTATCCATGTGTTCCACGGTCTGTCCATTGATGATGAATTATGGAATGTCATTTGCAAAGCCCTGAGTAGGTTGACAGAGCATTTCAGATTTTTTGAGGTTAAGCAAGGGTTTTGTGTTTCAGTTTTTCAGAGCTTTGCTATAAATATGTTTGCTAAAGCTTGGAAGTCATCCTAGATGTGTGCAAAAAGTGCACATTTTGAATGTTAAAGGTAGATGCCTTGGAAAACGTCTTCAAATGCAGATGCCCAAAAAAGGAACAGCTCTTCATGTAGTCCGCATTCTTTGCCATTTTCAGTGAGTATGCAGTCTTTGATGAAGATTAAGGTAACTGGTAGAAAGATAACAAACAAAGTTTGCATGACAAAATTCCCCGTTTGATTCAAGAAAAGATTTGAATGGGTTTGTATTTGAACCTTTGTACAGAGTCTTGTCAAACTCTTAAACATAAAAAAGCCTCAAGACATTGACATATATATTGCAGAACAACTAAATTCTGTCACTACTTTCAACAAAGATGCCTGATGTAATACCCAACACTTTTTCAGATCTGCTGGCAAAGAAGATGTCTGTTGTTCCATGAGATTATGTTAATGACCATTGCCATTTTGGAAGTAATTTCTTCAGTGACTGGAAGGACATAGCACAGAAGGACAGTAGCACTTTTTTTCCTCGGTGAAGAACACCATGAAAAGTCATCTTGTCACCCCCTTCGGAGGCAGTAAAAATGTTGGCATTATTCAAATTGTCTGGCATTTTCTTTCTTTTTTTTTTTTGCCAAACATTTTTATTTTGTTTTTCTATTAAACATGAACAATCAAAATATTTCAAAAAAAATCATTCAGTGTGCAGCATGGATCTATAGCTTTGTTAAGCTTAACCTGTTTAATTTTTTTTCAATTTTTGGAGGATCAATAAATGATTCTTTTACAGGATGTGGAAGAACACATTAGATAGTGGCACCATTTTCAGCAGACTCACACTTTAGAATTATAGACTCACACTTTAGAATTATTTCTAAGTGTTGCTTTAAACTAGCATCAATAACTTCTATCCACTTAGGCATATTAGCCCAACTTGTGACTACAATGGAATAGGACCATAACAGCCCAGAACATAATTGTCCCTTGAAACTTGAAAGAAACTCACCATGTTGTTTATTAATACAGAGCTGCATCTCTTTGCGCTTGTCATACCATCATTTGTTTTTGCTATCTTGTGCCATTCTTTGAGTTTGTGCCTTGAGATACCAATATATTTCTTCTTTGCTGCTTAAGATGTCATCCTGCAACATACTGTTAATACAAGATATAAAATTCAGACTTTAGCCAAGCAAGACATCTCTTTATTGAAGAACACAATCATGGTAGACCATGTAAAATAAACCTGTGTCTCCTCCTGAGTTAAGGGAGAGCTTATTTTTATAGTAAAATCATATGGTATGAATGAAACAATTATTATGCAGTTTTAGCAGACCAACCTGAAAAAACAACACATGTTTTTTTGTAAAATCCCGCTGAGAGTACATCCTCATACTTCTTTATCATAACCTTGACTGATGATTAATAACTAATTCTAATTCTGAATAGCTGAGCTAACTAAGCATGAGAATATGATTATGTCATGTCAGGAGAAGAAATGCCATTAAAAGTCACATAAATCTAGATTCCATTTTAATTCAAGATGGATTCCACTCTTGATTTGTTTTTCCAATAATATCTAATTCCTTCACAGTCCCTCATCTGATGCTATGAAGCATCACTCACACTACATCCCCATCTCAAAACTGAAAGCTGTTAACATACATCTACAACATTCAACATTCCAACAGATATTTTCCACATGTTGTACCAATGTAGTTTTTACATGTACACTTTCATTCTCAACTTTTTAATGAAAATGATTTTATTAGCACCAAATGCATCCCATCTACCTGCAATGGTAAGATTTTGACATTTTCTTTGATTTATTATTTTGACTAAACACATTATCATAAATCTTTTTAAAACTGATCAGTCAAGCTGTTTGTGCATTCTGCAGTTTTTCTTTCATACCATAGCTTTACATAACATTAAAAATAATGCAAGTAGACTAATTGTAATCAGCCTGATTTCTGTTCTGTAGCACAAAAACCCTTTCCCAAAGAGCCATTGGTGTCATATAAGCTGGAAGTTTGCCTGCCCAGATATGAAATCATGTAAAATAACTAAAGTTAGGATAAACTGTAGAAAAATTCTGCTTTAATCACCGAAGTCCACAAAACATAGCACTTTCACCATAATGCATATGGATGAAGCCATATGTATTATGGTGAAAGCGCTAAGTTCTGTGGACTTTGGTGATTAAAGCAGAATTTTTCTACAGTTTATCCTGGCTTTAGTTATTTTACAAGTTTGGCTCTTGTTGAGCTGTTTTGTGTCTTTTTGCAGATATGAAATCATTCAAGTCCATATGGAGGAAAGTCCTTTAAATGCAGCCTCTTCTAGATTGTGACAGTAAGTCTATGATGCCTCAGTTTTGTTGACTGAATTTTTAAGAGTCATACCCCCGGTTTCAGTAAACTTCTGTGCAGGAATAGCTTATTCCTGCATGGAAGGGACCATTCCCGTATAGCACGACAGCGTGCCATTTATATGTATGAAGGCATGCTGCCGTGCTCTAAAATGGACACGGTCCTGTGTGCGACCACAGGGGGCATGTCCGTGCAGAGCATGGACACTAAATACACCTGCTGTGCTCAGAAAGTACCATACGGCACTTCTGAAGCCATACTGGCATAATATTATAGCTTAGCTCTAATATTATGCCATTATTTCAGTGTCTGCGGACACTGAAATGCAAAATAGAAGCATTTCAGTGTCTGCAGACACTGAAAAAAAAAACGGCAGTAGTAAAGCAATACAAGGGGTGTATCACAGCCTTTGTGACACACCCCCTGTATAGCTAAAGTGCTGTATGACACTTCTGCAGTCTGCAGAAACATGTGTGCAAATGCACACATACCAATCAACCTCTTTGAGCAAAAAATCTGGACAAAGCCTAAAATGATGAGGGGACAAATAGGGACAGATATTAAATATTGCCCTTACAAACATACCTCTCAACTGTACAGATATTCGAAGAATGTCCAGATGTTTGCCTCATATTTTTGGTGTGTTCCTCCTGCAATCTGTTCCTTTCTGGCAAATAGCTGAGGATTGAAGTAATTAAATAATGGCAAACATTTGTGTTTAAGACTCCACGTCCTTCAGAAAATTCATGCTAATGCAAAACCTATTATTCTATCAACTATCTACATTTGTAAGAGCAATATTTAAAATCTGTCCCTATTTGTCTCCCCATCATTTTAGGCTTTGTCCAGATTTTCTTGTTCTAGGAGGTTGAGAGGTATGATAGGGGATAAATTCCCTAAGAACAAACAAGGTTGAAACAAGCAGCAATACAAAAAGCACTCAACCAAGGAAGGTTCCAACAACCAAGACTCAAGTAGTAATGAAAAAACTTCTTTAATAAATCCAGTGCAGACCAATACACGACACAGTAGAGTTAAGCGCTTTCACCTAGTACAAATACCAGGCTTCTTCAGAACTCAGTGCAATGAAATCAATCCCCTTAAATAGCTTTCAATAGCTTCAATTACATCATGTGACTACCCCACCCAAAAAATCAATTGTTTTAAAAACTTTTTAAAATCCAATGTTAAAACATTTCTTTAAAAATTCAATTCTATGAAGAAAAACTTCTAACAATACTGTACAACGAGACCTGGACCACTAAAAAGTGCATAGTACACAACATCTTAGAATAAAAAGAAAAAGAAAAAATATATATAAAATCCTACAAAAAAATATATCTGTAAACACAATATGTAATTCTTGAAACAGGAAAACCATTTACCATCCTAGTAGTTGTACATAATTTCAGTCCCTCGTAATTATAATCTAGCAGCTCTAAGTCTCAAAACGCTGCTAATGTTAATATTATCACTTAAACCTGGCACTCTCCCCGCATCTAATTTGAGTTGCCAAAGCAGCTCTCTATACTCCAGTTTAGATTCCCAGCTGCCGCCCCAGGCATCTATACAGACTTGCTCCAAAGCAAAAAACTTTAAGACCATGTTTTTACAATTTTGAGAGTGTTTGTAAAAGGCATTCATTTCTTTCCCTTTACTAACATCATACAGATGTTCATAAACCCTTCTGTTTAAATGCCTTTCTGTTTTCCCTATATAAAAACTTGAGCATATTGTACACATGCCCAAGTATACAACCCCTTTAGACTTACAGTTAAAATGCTGTGAGGATTGAATATTAAATTTCCTGGACAGAATATGCAAAGAACCTTGATTGACCATAAAAGGACATTGGTGGCATGCCCCACACTTGTAAGTCCCTTTGTTATTCCTAGTTTACCCAATCAATTTTCTTGCTCCTCTCTCCATGTATTCTTTGAGGTTTATATCCCTCCTCCTAATAAAATGTGGCTGAATAGGTAAAAACTCAGATGTTTCCTCATTCACCTTTAATACATGCCAATATTTGTTAATAATCCTTTCTACTTCAGCTGAAGTCCCCGAATAAGTATGCACAAAGGCCCCTTCCTTAGGAATAGATTTTGGACAACTGTTTACCAAATTAGTAGTACCAA
This sequence comes from Protopterus annectens, assembly GCF_019279795.1. Classification (NCBI taxonomy): domain Eukaryota; kingdom Metazoa; phylum Chordata; order Ceratodontiformes; family Protopteridae; genus Protopterus; species Protopterus annectens. Next base: position 1,056,377,405 of record NC_056729.1, read on the forward strand.
TCCCTATTAAAGGGAAACATTTTTTGTTTCTATTCTCAATAACTTCCTTCACAATGTTTTCAATGAGCTCCTCAGGGTAACCCCTTTCTAAGAATAAATTCTTAATGAATTCTACTTCATCCAGGAATTCATCCATCTTACTTGTCATTCTTGAAGCCCTAATTAACTGTCTTTTAACTATACCCCTTTTCTGATAGAAGGGGTGACCACTGTCAAAATGCAAGTAAGTATTTGAAAACATCTTTTTCCGGAAGATTCTTGACTGAAAACAATTATTCTCATAGTCCTTATATAATGTAACGTCTAAATAGTCCAAACTGTCTTCCCCCATGTTCATAGTGAATTTCAGAAATTCTGTGGTTTCATTAATATAATCAAAAAAATATTTCAATTCTTCTTTTGTACCTTTCCACAACAAACAAATATCGTCTAGAAATCTGGTATACTTAATAATGTGGTTTGTCCAATCTGTTTCTAATATGAACTCTTTTTCCCAATGGTATAATACACAATTGGTGTATAACGGGGCACAAGATGCCCCCATGGCAACATCCTTCTTTTGATGGTAATATTCTCCATTAAAATATAAGAAATTGTTCCCAAGAACAATCTCGGTGAACTCCAAAACTATATTAATAGTATTGTTGTCCAAACCAGATTCAGCAGTAAGAATTTCCGAAAACCATTCCAGTCCCTTCTCGTGGGGAATGCTTGGAAACAGTTCAATTACATCAATAGTGACCATAAGTAAATCTCTCCTAAATAATTCTTTCTTTATGTCTTTCAAGAACTCCCATGAGTCTTTACAAATATGATGTATTGAAGCTATAAACTTTTTGACCATGGACTCCACATAAATAGCCAACGGTTCAGTTATACCCCCTGCACCCGCCACAATAGGTCTAAACTTGATGTTTTCAATCCCTTTGTGAGACTTGGGGATGCCAAAAATTGTGGGTATTTTTGGTTTGTCTACAATCAAAAAATTATATAACTTTTCATTTATACTCCCTTGCATTAAGTGGTCTAACAAATAATGTTTTATTTTAGCATATGCTATATTAATCTCATTTTGGGAAACAGATTCATAATGGTCAGTATCTTGTAAGATATTGTACATGTAAATGTCATAGTCACTATTGTACATTAAAACCACACCTTCCCCCTTATCAGGTTTCATAACCCTACATTTATGTTCATTCAGTAATGATAGAACTTGTTTGTCATCTTCAGAAAAATTATCATTCCTGATTTCATTAAAGTTAAGATGCCTGATTTCCCTCTCAACCAATTCTTCAAATATTTTCAAGAAGGGGTGAATAGGGGGGTTAAAAGAGCTTGCCCTAGAAAGGTCCAGTTTAGGTTGTGCCTGACCTTTAAATAATATATTAAAATTTAACTGTCTGATGAAAAGTTTAAAGTCAATAATGGTATTAGCCACTACCCCTGGATGTAAGGGAACAAAATGAAACCCTTTTGTGAACAAATTGAAGTGCTCATCCGAAATATTAATGTCCGTAAACTTGAATATAGTGAAGTTGCCTTTTTTACAAACTTTGTCCTGATGTACTAACTGATCTCTTATTTCATAGACAACTTCCTCTCCAAACATGGGGTGAATAAAACTATTTAATTCTGACCATAATTCCAACCCCTCCCTCTGAACCCCCCCCTTCCCCCCTCACCCCCCTCTGGTACTGAAAATCCTGCTTGGAAGGGTTCCTTTCTTTTTCAGCTAACCTTTCACTCCTTCTTAATGTAGGAAGTCTACCAGAAGGGTCACTCATGTGGTCAGTGTTAGAATAACCATCCTCCTTCCCATTAGTAAACACATTGTCTTTGTTAGTAAAAGAATAGTGGGTATTAGCTAATGGATAAGCCCTTCCTTCACGGTATTCAATCAAATCTCTCTCTAATTTTCTTACTTTTCTCTCAGTAACTTTCTCACAATGATGGTCAACTTCTTTAAACACATTATCATATTTAATTATGTCCCTTCTAGTCAATTTGTCATTTAATATTTAATTATTCAATGATACATATTGTGATATTACAAACTGCATGATTGTATGTTGCTTTAGCGTCCTGACTACCCCATTTGTACAAACAGCTAGTGTGAAGTGTTTCACTGCATTATACTAGGCTGTTTAATTAGGTAAATTCACTATATTTTGGTGTCTGCTTAACCTTGCACTGTAACAGCGCTAGTTGCTACTTGGCTTGTGGTTCCTCCCACGTGGACTGTTTGCGCAGTCGTTGAATGAGCATTTCTGCTCTTCCGATATCCTTTTATTTGAGTGCTCTACTGCTCTCGTTAATTTAACCAAGAGCTAGGGCAGGGTGTTTTTAGTTTTACAGTCATGTGCTTTGCTACTTCATGTATTTGTTGGCGATAGACTCGTACCTGCATTTAATTTGGTACCATTATTAGCAGACCAAACATCTTGCTAGTATCTTAGCCCAATGTAATATCTGGAAACAGACTTCTTCCTTAACCATCCAGCATAGTTTTTCAGTTGATTAAGCCAAACATCCGTGGGAGTAACTACCATCTTACCAAGCAGCTGTTGCCTGTGCCTTACTTGTGATCTTGCCTGACTATTTTTCAACATGTATTGTCTTCCTCTTGCTGGAAATTGCCTTTTTGATGCCTCTGACTGATTTATGTTATCTTCCTTGCTAATTCCTGCATAGTGTGTTTTAGATTACTTGTGGTCTGCATGTGTAAAGCTAGCCTATTTCTTAATGTAGCTGCATAAGAATGTATAGTTTAATTTTTATTAATACTTGCTGAACTATTGTTCTACCTCTTTTCTATCTGTTCACTAAAAGCTCTTCTTGTTGCTTTATCATATCCTAATCCCTTTCTTCTTACCTTTCACCCTCCCAGCAATCTAATGACTACATTGCAATAAGGGTCCTGCCTGGCGTCTAAGGACCCCCTGATCCACGTCAAGCCTTACCATATTGGACCATCCTTTTTTTTTGCTGCCCAATGCACTCACCTGTTTGTACAGAATTTACAAAGTATGTTTCTCTATTGACCCATACTGCAAGCTAATCCAATTTCTTGTCTTGTAATTAAACTTGTAAGCTAATTAAAGCCACTGAGTCAGGTAAACCAGCAGCCAGACTCCTCTCCCTGACTAAAAGCTTCTCCTGTCTTTTCTCTAGCTACTTAGCTTACTCTTCCCCACCTATCCAGCTTCCCTGGTTACCTACTGTAATTCCTACTCTGCACACTAGGTGGCAGTGTAACTCACCCTTGTGCCCTTCTCCCTTCCCATAGTTTTCTTAGTCTTCGTCCACTGCCTTTCCTCCTCTATCATCTCGCAGACATTCTCAGTTGCCTTCTTTCCCCTTTCTACTCCTCCTTAGCTCCTAGTCATTACTAACTTAGACTCTTTCTTCATAGTTCCCCCTCTCCACTATCCTCTATCCTGCACCTTACCTGCCTCTCTCTCCTGCACCTCACCTGCTCTTCTAGCAGCTAATTACCTGTCCCTCTGTCCTTCTCCAGGTGAATGGTGCTCGCTGATTGTCTCTGCTGAATCCCCTGCTACTTGCTCTTGCCCGCTCCGTTCACCCTACGGGTTCACTCCGCTCCCCTACCCTACCCCCAATTCCCACCCACCCCCACTACATCTACATTTAAACCCATCTAACCACTCCCACTTCCTCTCCACCAACTAAACTCCACCCCTTCCTCCTCCTATCCCCACCCACTTACTCATTAGCCTTACTTCTCATCCCTCCCATCTCCTTACACAACACCACTATATTGTTCATCTAAACCCTAACATGCTTAAAAGATACTTATCCTTCCCAATTCAACTACTACTCCTCTTAAACCTTACCTACATCTACTATCTTACCCAACCTTATCCCATCACATACTCACCATTCTCGCAGACAACCTACCTTCTGCATACATCACAATCCAACTTCTTCATCTCTATCTCCCCGGAACTATATCCCTTCAACAACAACCTATGTTTTCATTTCAAACTATTCCCCATTCTTAAATACTCACCAACTACTCTGTCCTTATCTCCCACTAATCTTCCAACTTACATCTCTCAATCAAAACAATCCAAATACCTCTACTATATAACTCAACTTCTAACTTCCATACTTTTATCTGGTGATATTCACCCTTACCCAGGACCAACCCCCTCCTCCTCAATAACCAAATCCATCCTGCTTACATCTCTTAATGCACAAAGCTTAGCTAACAAAATTCCAAATCTTCATGCCTGGCTACTCCATAACAAACCTGACATCCTTGCCATTTCTGAAACCTGGCTAAAACCCCACATAAAAAATGAAGAGATAGTACCACCTAATTACTCTATCATCAGAACAGACAGAACCCATAGAAAAGGTGGTGGAGTGGCTCTAATCTACTCTTCCTCCCTACGCATAACACCCTATAATAAAGCCATTCCAAAATTCGCTAATGCAGAATTAATACTAGCTCATCTTCAGCTAAACAAACAAAAATCTATATACATTGCCTCTCTTTACATTCCCCCAGGAGACAATGTCCCAATACTTGAAGAAATCCTCTCATGGCTATCAACTAATATCTGTAATGAAACTATAATCATGGGAGATACCAATATCAATTGGTCCTCCATTCAGTCCCCTGCTCACCCCCTCAATATCAGCCTATACAACTACTCTCAACTCATTAACTCCATAACCAGGCCATCTAAAGACTGTACAAGTGGCAGCATTTCAGACTGGATTCTAGTTTCCCACCCCCACAACTATCCTGACAGTGGAACCCTCCCTGACTCCCTCAGTGACCACCTTCCCATCTTCACTAGACGTCTTCTTTCTCCCTTGCTAGCTACTCATACTTACTTAACTACTCGATCCCTTAGAAACTTTAACCCAGAAACTTTCTCTGATACCCTCAAATCACTTAATTGGTACCCCCTAAAATCCCTACCACTTGAAGATGCTATAACTCATTTTAATACTACCTTCTTACATCTCCTTAACAATCATGCTCCCTTAATTACTAAAAGAATAAAAAGGAAAACCACCCCCTGGTTAACCAAAAGTACACTAGCCACCATGCAACATAGAGATAAAGCCTGGACACAGTTCCAAAGAAACAAATCTATATCTAACCTCAATGAATACAAAACACTTCGTAACTCAGTTAAAAAGCTTATCACATCAGACCATCGAAACTACTTCATCCAACTTCAAAGCAACCATAAAACCAACCCACAGAAATTCTGGAGAGGTATAACTACCCTCCTAAAACCCGGTAATACAGAAAACCCTAACCCCTCCCCAAACATACAAGACTCTGATCTAGCTACCCAATTCAATTTTTTCTTCATTGACTCCATCTCAAAACTTACCTCTTCTTTTTCAAATAATAATCCACCTCCTACCTCCACTTCTTCTTCAAATAACAATCCACCTCTTACCACCACTTCTCCTCTCCCACCTCCTTCAAATAATAATCCACCTCCTACCTCCACTTCTTCTTCAAATAACAATCCACCTCTTACCACCACTTCTCCTCTGCCACCTCCCCTCCTACTTCCTTCTCCCACTCCTCACCCTCTCAACCCCCACCATTTTTCATTAAACCTATTCCTACTTCTACTATAAGAAAACTCCTACAGAAACTGAAACCTTGCACCAATGCCCCTGATAACATTCCCTCATACTTCCTCAGCATAGCTGCTGATGCTATTGCCCTCCCTATCAGTATCCTAATCAACCGCTCTATCCAAGAAGGTCTTGTTCCTCAAATCTGGAAAAAAGCTTATATCATTCCCTGCACAAAGGAGGTAACAGTACTAATATTTCCAACTTCCTTCCCATCGCCATCCTCTCTCCCATTTCTAAGATCCTAGAAAAATGCATTCACCTTCAACTCCTCCCCCATCTCTTGGACAACAACCTATTAACCCCTACCCAACATGGATTCAGACCCCATCATAGCACTATGACTGCTCTCCTTTCCTTCCTTGAAACTGTGAATAAAGCTAGAGATCTTGGCTTCACTGTATCTACCATCCTTCTCGATCTCTCTAAGGCATTCGACACTATCTCTCATAACCTTCTTCTTACTAAACTAGATAACCTAAACCTCTCACCCTCTTCCCTCAAATGGTTTACCAGCTATCTCTCCAATAGGCAACAAGCAGTCAAATGGAATAAGGCCACCTCCTCCTTCCTCAACACCCCCACAGGTGTCCCTCAAGGTTCCATACTAGGACGCCTTCTCTTTAATATTTTCATTAATGATTTTTACCACTCCATCCCTCTTACTAGCGTTATCCAATATGCAGATGATTCCACAATCATCTGTGCTGCCCCATCCATCCCAACTCTTTTAAAACTAACTCAAGATGCCTTCTCTACCACAGAGCAATGGATGAAAGACAACCATCTTGCACTCAATGCTAGTAAAACTAAACTTATGATTTTTACCTCCTCCAAAACCAAGAACTTCGATCAAAATTTATTCTCCATCATCAGCCAAAATTCAGCACCTCTTGAACTGGTATCCGAAGCCAAACTACTAGGAGTTCAAATCGACAACAGGCTTAAATTCAACTCCCATCTTCTACTAAACATAAAAAAACCCACCAAAAAATTGGTATGCTCTACCGACAAAATCGGTTTCTCACCTCAACTACCAAATTTACTCTCTCTACTACATTTCTCTTACCCTCCCTTCTCTATGGAGCCCCCATTCTAACAAATCTACAATCATCTCTCGAAACCAAACTGTCTTCTTGCTACAATAAAATTGCCAGATTCTCCACTAGCAACAAATCATCAACACATCACTGTGAATCTCTCCACAAACTAAACTGGCTAGAACTACCAAACTACCTATCCTACATTCAGCTCACCTATGCCCATAAACTCATCTTCCAGCCTTCCCTCTGTCCCTCCCTCACCACTACCTTTAAAATGCACCACACACAAAGAATTCTCAGATCTAATAATCAAAACCTTATAGAAGTTTACCGACCACTCCACCCCCCAGGACAATACCTCCTGTCACACTCTTTAACTCGCTTATGGAACTCCCTTCCCCCCTCCATTTGTACCACTACTAGCCTCCAATCCTTTAAAAAATCACTCCACTCTCATCTAACTTCCACATGGGAATGCTCCTGCTCCCATCCCTCATAACCAGCACTCTACTTCATTCACCCTCTCCCTTCCTTTCTCAAATTCCAGATAACAAATTCTTGGCTGTCTCTAGTACCTAGTAACTCCTGACCCTACTCCATCTAACTACCTATCCTCATTCCAACTGGAAAAAAAAAAAATTTTGATATAATTTCCTTTGATTGAAATACTTTTCATCAGTCTGTTTACCTCTGTAATGAACCTTCAGTCTGTGTGTGTGTATATTAAGCTTAGTTTGTTTACCTCTGTAATCTTCATGCAATCTATGTGTGTATATTAATCTTTGTGTAACATGTATTTAGGAGCTTTTAAGAGTATATTAAGCATAGTTTGTTTACCTCTGTAATCTACATGCAATCTGTGTGTATATTAATCTTTGTGTAATATGTATTTAGGAGCATTTCTCCCCAGGACTCCATTGAAAATGGGTTCATTAGGCCCAATGGACTATCCTGGTTAAACAACTGCAAATAAATAATAAATAAATAATAATAAATAATGACTTCTGATGTACATAATTCAATTCTTTTAAAAGAATCTCACTTCAGGCTTCATAGTCTCTTTTCATTAAATTCATAACTTCAGTACACGTCCTGTTAAAAACCTCACATAACTGCTGATATAGACTGCTATCAGGTTTTACATTATTGGGAAATTTAAATATCCGCAGTCCCTTTGGGACTCTATCTACTTGAACACACTCTCTTAAGAAATCTATTTCTAACTGGTTAACCTTGAACATATGTAATTTATCACTAAATCCTTTAAAATAATCATCAAAAACACTTGTATTATGAGAAAAAAGTACCTTCATTGAAGTTAAATTTTTTCGTGGTCCAGGTCTCGAAATCAAAATTAACTTTGTTATTCACATTGTTCCCCATATTCCCAATGTCCACCCCACCACAGTCCGATGAATTCCTGTTGTTATTAATATTTCCCCTTGTAGAATTCACCACCAGTTCGCCATTGCAGGAAATGTCAGAGTGAGTTTCACCATACACCACTACCCGCAAAAACGTCGCCTCATGTCCGTTACGTGTATTGAAAGCATCCGAAAGTTGTTGTCTGTTGCCAGGAAGACAAGAAGCAGTTTCCAATCCCTTCTCTCGCATATTGTCCATCAGCTGGGTTAACAAATCCATAACTTTGTTAAACTTGCTTCTAGTTACCGGAGAATTGTCCAAAACTTCATTATTGTCTCTCAAAACAGTAGGAGTATCCAGAAACTTGTCAGAATCCTGTCCTTTAGCAGCGTTTTGAGACTTAGAGCTGCTAGATTATAATTACGAGGGACTGCAATTATGTGCAAGTACTAGGATGGTAAATGGTTTTCCTGTTTCAGAAATTACATAGTGTGTTTACAGATAGATTTTTTTTTAGGATTTTGTATATATTTTTTATTTTTATTTTTATTCTAAGATGTTGTGTACTATGTACTTTTTAGTGGTCCAGGTCTCGTTGCACAGTATTGTTAGAAGTTTTTCTTCATAGAATTGAATTTTTAAAGAAATGTTTTAACATTGGATTTAAAAAATTTTTTAAAACAATTGATGACTTTTTGGGTGGGGTAGTCACATGATGTAATTGAAGCTATTCAAGCTATTTAAGGGGATTGATTTCATTGCACTGAGTTCTGAAGAAGCCTGGTATTTGTACTAGGTGAAAGCACTTACCTCTACTGTGTCATGTATTGGTCTGCATTGGATTTATTAAAGACGTTTTTTCATTACTGCTTAAGTCTTGGTTGTGGGAACCTTCCTTGGATAAATCCCCTAAGTGTACACAAGCACAACCCCAGCCCCACAAAAGAAATAAAGCACATACTGAACATGTCATGCATCAGCATGAAACATGCACAAAGCCGTGAAAGCCCACTCATTGCAATATGTCACAAACACAGACCCAAGTAGTTGTCACAACACCAAAATACACACCCCATAGCCTACAGAAAATTATAATAATAATATATCCCTGTTTGTAATGCCCTAAGGGATGTTTAAGTGTAGCTAAGTGGGTGTGTACATTACAGCTTAAACATCTCATAGGAGTTAAATGAAAATAGATAAGGAAAAATGCCTAAGTCATGATAGTATAATGGTTAGAATAGCAGCTTTGTATGCGTGTGCTCAGGGTTTGAGTCCCAAAACAGCTAGTTTATGTTATCATGTGAAAGTAGTGTTAAACTTATTTTAGTAAATGTAATCTACGTAGCAATTAGTTTTTGCCTACCAGGGTAGAGTAGCAGTTCCAAAAGTGACATGTCAGTGTAGCAAAGATGTGAAACCCCCATATAAACACACGTGCCTCATACAGTATAGTCACACAGGAATATAATGTAATGAAAGCACATAGGGAGATGTCATGGAAGGTAAATGGAAAAGTATAAATGTGCAATATTTATTTTATATTACACAATGACTGGCCATTAGCATACAAAAATGAGTATGCTAATTGGCCAGCCTAAACAGAGTGCCCATTGTAAATCCGAGAGTATGCAAATGGAAATAGGTCTGGATGCCTGGGCTATTTCCATTTGTATACTACCTGCCTGTATTTCTAGTCTGCAGAGACAGCAATGGGGAAATGAAGATCTTCTTTGTATTTATAACATATCTCGCTATGTGTTATGAGTCAAATAACTATTACAGAGCAAGATAACCTAAAAAAAATGCAATGGAGATCCTCCTGTCAACAAAGAAAGGAAGATCTCCATTGCCTCTTCAGCATATCTCACTATGTTATATGAGATCATCAACTCGTATAGCATACCAAGATATGTAAAAAAAAAGCAAATGAGATCCCCTTATCTCTGTTGCTACCTCTGTACAGCACTGATGTACTGCATAAGTGTGGGAACATGTCCCTTACGCATGTGCAGTACATCAGAAATAGCACAGGATGCTGGAAAACTGTGGAAGGGCAGCATGGAGGCATGATACAATGACATTTTTAAGAAAGGTACATATTTTTTTCCTTAAATAATGTCATTGTACAATAGCAATAACCCATGGCTGTGTGTGGGCAATGCCGGACCTACCCACGGTTGTCATTATATGGTCATGAGGGCATTGCCCTTGTGACCAAACCACACCAACTGTGAGTAAACCAGTATTACCCACATCCAGCTGTGGGTTATTGCTTAAATATAACATGATACATATGATATGCAGAAATGTGCCTTAATCCATGTGTATCCATCAGACCTTGTTCTGCCCAGCAACAAAATAGTCACTCCTGGCAAGTCTCAAACCCAGGATGCTGTCCCCAACAATCACACCAAAACACCACAATACCATCTGACCTGTGAGATGTTAGAGTGCTTTAATGAACATATCCTGCATTCAAGTAATTTAACATTAATAAAAAAAAAAAACAGCAGTCCCAAGTTTTGGACCTATGACCCTTGCCATTTTAATCAGAGGAATGTACCAGTATGCCAGCTGAATGCTGTAGGAGCTACTGTTGCTTTTTCAAACATATCATGCAACAGAGGCATACAACATTAGGGGGAAAGTGTTGTGGAACCCTTTGTACAATGTATATAGATGTACACACAGACACACAGACACAGACACACACACACACACACACACACACACACACACACACACACACACACACACACACACACACACACATATGTGTGTGTGTGTGTGTGTGTGTGTGTGTGTGTGTGTGTGTCAGATGAAACATATATATGTAAACGTACAGTCATGATATAGATATACAGATATTAAATATAATGGAAGGAAAAAATATACATATATATATTAAATGCAGTGCAGTTATATCTCCAAACCATCCCTCCCAACCTGTTAGTGCAAGGAACCTGTACAAAGACTGTAAAGGGGGGGGGGGCACATATACGGATATAGTTAGAAAATTGTTGTTACAAATGAAGACATGTGACAGCAAAGGTGTATGTTTCAGCAGACAATCACTGAAGGATATGATGATGGGAACTGAAATGTCATGTTATGTATGTACTGTCATAAATTCTTCAATCATCACAGTGATTTACTATACAAATAGAAATAAATTGTGGAACTGAACAAAGGTAAGGTCCAAACATCTGGACACTCTATGGAAAATCTGGCTGTAGAGAGGTATGCTCAGAACCCCTTAATGCAATGAATGTGGACCAAGCCTGACAAAGTGGGAGGACAAAGGCATGAAAATAGGGACATGTCCAAAATACGTCAATAGATAAGCTGAGAACGTTCATGTAGTAACAGTGTATGTCCTAACATATATCAACTGAAATATCATAATTCCAGGACTCAGTTGCTTCTCATTAGTTACTGACCTCAGTCCCCATATCATCTCATTGATGTGTCATGCATACATAACAGTTATGGGAACCAGACCAAAGATATTGGCCACACAACTGGACATCCTATGAATATATGTGGACATAACACAACAGTAGGGAAACTGAGCTACCGAGCAATGTCCAGACTACTATCAGGCTGACATAACACTACCCAGGTCCAGCTCTGGGGCTATACACATGCAGAAGCAAATATAACAGGCAGTACAGGGATGTCATACTAATGGAACACAGACACTGGTGTAAAAGTGCATACCCCCAAACAAGTTCACCACAGTGACAGTAACATACCAGTAAGCAAACTGAACATGACAGTATAATACTGTGAGAGCAACCACATGCCATTTGCCACTCACAAATTACCCCTACATATACTACCCCAATTTACAGTGTACTGGGAATCTGGAGGTGTTTCATGACATGTCACAGTCAGCCCCTGCAAGCATATGGATCTGATAGACCACCAGCAGCTGTAGCAACATGCAGAGTTAGATAAGTAAAGGATGTATGGCACTCACAGCTGCTACTTTCCCTACCCAGCCTAAACAACATAAACACACAACACTGCTACACAGCCTTGGCAGTCTGTTCACAATGGCCAGACTGACATACTACCATATGTGCAGATTTCCACAGAATTATCAGGGTGTGGACACATAACCGTGGTCAACACTGCATACCATGGCCAGGAGTCTGCCAGGTCATTGTCAGACTAACTGGTGTGCATTTGGTAATTAATGATATACCATACCTCTGCACCTCATAGTGCAAGACATCTGGACAACATATAGCACACTTATGGGACAGGGGACTGGAAAGAGGGACATATCACACATAATGATGTAACAAATTGAGACAGTAGCTGCTGTTACATGTGTTGTTGTAAGATCACATCCCTGAAGGAAGTGATGTGTGGAATACCAATGGATGACAACACGTACTGACTACAATCCTCACATTATCCCACCAATCTCACAAAAACAAATATTGGTCGAGGAACAGACCAAGCATAATAGGCAAACATCTGGCCAGTCTGTGGACAACATTCCAGTTGAGAGCTATGTCAGAGGCATATCACTGTCAGATGTCAAGTCACCCAGTAAATGCATGTCCAGACAAACCCTGTCAATGTAGCAACCCCCTATGTGTATAACATTGCTAATGACATACATAATGTACCAAACTCTGGAGCTTTGTCCCCCATGTTGCTGGGCTGTCTCCACATGTCCTATCCTGTGAGGTATTTCCACTTACTGTCTGTGAAGCTGTAGCTCCCACACCTCCGTAATGTCCCCTGCACAGGTCAGGTAAATGGGCAAGCCCATATGAAGGGTAACCCATATGGTGGAACTAGCAGCTGTGTCCAGTCCCACAACACAATACTGTGTGGGCACCTACATAGCTACATGGCCTCAGCAATACCCAACAGGATAACATCAACCCCCTCAAGGTAGGTTGAATGCTTGTGGTGGACAGCAGCAATACACAAACCACAGACTTGATCCCTAGATTGGCTGTTCAGGTCAAATCAGGAGCACGAACCAACCTGGCATCAAGTCAGCCTTTGTCTAATCAAGCATATGAGGTCAAAGGTGGAGTACTGTAAGGCTAACTATGAGTAGAAATTGGACACATCCACCAAGGCCAATCACAAGGCCATCTTCACATATGTCTGCAATCTCTGAGGCCACATACCAGCCCACCCTGTAGTGGTGGCCAATCATGCCACATATACTCACAACATAGCTATAGGCAACCCACTGCAGACAAGTTAAAGGCAAACATCATCCCCTGGCTCAGCAGCACGATAGCTGGATATGCACAACACCCCCCCCTCATCACCAGTGAACAGATACATATTGCCTACTGAAAGGCAACAAATGTAGGTATCCATGGCACCTGATAACATCCCTGTCTGCATCCTACATGAACACAGACATGTGTACCCAGCAACATTACACACTGTAGTCACAAAAAGGCTTGACACCATCCATACCACATCCACATGGAAGATGACCAATGTCATCCCTTGACACAAACATGGATGAGGAGTACAGAAGTAGGAAATTAAGTAGGCCTCATTGGAGGGAATATGACACCTCAGGGCCAGCAGTGCAATGCAAGCAGATACAGTGCTGATATATTACAGGGGTATGGTGTGGTTGTGAGTGGTGGCTACTGGTATTCAATGTAGATGATCAGGTTCTGTACATATGGTTGCCAAATGTATGAGGTCCTGTGATTGTGTCTCCCTTGTAATGTCTCACATGTGCAATGTTGCATCAGCAAAGGTCAACATTCTCAGCAGCTCAGACAAATATAATCAAAGAAGCCATACTACACAACCATGCCATAATGTTTGGCTGGAGCCAGCAACATCTGCTGGAGTGGACTGGCCTGTGGGACAATCTTGTCCACAGGGTAAACAATGTTGGACTGCAGGCATGTACATACAAGCAAGTTTGGCATCGTGAAAGTGACCTCATAAGCCATGCCTGGCAAAGGTCTGCTGCAGTGGCCAGGGACCGCACAGCTATAGGCGTAGGTCTGGCCTTGCAGTCCTGCTGGCATCCACTGGTGACCCCCATGAGTATCTTGGGGCACCCATTCCAGTTCAACATCAGAGTACAGACACCTCACATACTGGAGGTGGTCAGCACCCAGACAATGGACGAGGAGTGTGCAGGTAAGGCCCCAGTGTAGATTACTAGACTAGTGTAGCAGATATACTTGTAATTGTACAGTATCTATGTACATATGTCAGGCAGATTGCAGTTGTGGGTGGGGTTTTCTAATGCACAAACTGCACATCTATGGTGAAGGGCAGCAAATTGTGTAGTACTGGAGGTTGTACTGTACATGTGCACACATGCTGCATCAATCCTGCACCAATGCCACTTGTGGGTCAGCTGACCATACTCGCCTCACACAACTACCTAGGTCCCTCTGGTCTGCATGTGGGATTGCAGCCTACAGCTGGTGAGTATGCAATTGTACTGTTGTGGTTTGCCAATACCCCAGGCATGTGAAGCCCATGAAGTGTACCATGCACACAAATGTCACTCATAGCCATATTGCTGTATGTTCACCTGTGTTGGGGTCAACTGCATTGCATCACAGTGGTCATCACAGGGGCCTATCTGATGAGAATGTATCATTCCTGTAGTATAACACACTGGCCTGTCAGTGCAAAACTTCTGGACAAAGGACAACACAATGGTTGGACAAACGGCCTAAGGTAGGGACATGTGTGAAACATTACTGTCATATAGTGGATATAAACAGTGTACACACCCCAGTTAAGATGCTAGGTGTTTGTGATGTCTATACAAATTGAGACCGCAATATGTCAGTACTCATCCTTTCCGAACTGTAATGTGACCTATGACATGAACAATTCCCTGTACAATCAATCTGTTGGCCACCAAATATGGAGTATACAAACCCCACAATAAGCTGGATGCATATGTGTGCACACCCTTCAAATAATATGTCATTGCAGCAGTTTGTGATTTACTGACAGCATACAGTCTGCTTGGGTACACTCCAGCCATCAAGTAAAGGCACTCTGACTAACACCAAATAACAGTCTGCTGTCCAAGTGGGATAACCATGACATATGCTCAGTTGCCTGCAACAGCAACAGCCATGACTTGCAGACAGCATAAAAGGCAGCAAAGGGATCTCATATTTGAAAGCTTATCAGTCAAGAGTAGGGTACAACACAGCAGTGCATACACCATGGAACCTAGTAGAGACAGTTGTCAAAAGGTGGAGTGAATATGGGACAATAGTACTGTTGACAAGAATCTGATGTCCCTCCAAAAATGATAACAACACATGTCAAGACCTGGCCAGGGAGGTTGCCATGAGACATACAGCAATGCCAAGGGAGTTGCAGGAACCCCTTGCTAGTACTGGTGTTCTGTACTACCTGTGAGAACAGTCTCCCATATTCTGCATAAGTCTGGCCTATGGAGCAGGGTCAGAAGATGGAAGCATTCCCACACACCAAAAACAGCCAGGGGTGGATACAAATTGCAATGCAGCACATCATGTCTCCCAAAGGCAGATGTGAAAATGTGTTATGGTGTAATGAGACTAGGGATCGACCTCACAGCCACAATACCAACAGGTATGCATGGTGCCCAAGCAACACCTCTCATTACCTGAACACCAACATCCCCATGGTGAATCACACTGGTGGCAGCAGCCTGCTGTGGGCTGCTGTTTCACAGACAGAACAGGGCCTGTAGTCACGGTGGTGGGAATTCTGAACATTTCCTAATAGCACCCACATCTGCCCAAAATCCATCAGGCATCTGCAAGAACGCTGAGGATGAGGAGGTGTGTCAGCCTTCAACATGACAAAGAACTGCAGCATACATCCAAAGGTAAATAAGAATGGCTCCACCTGAACACAAACATGGGTATGGATTGGCTCAGCCAGAACCTAGACCTGCACCAGATAGAAAACCCCAGTGTGACCTAATGAGAGCTGTGCACATGAGCTGCCCTTGAATTCTGACAGAGTTGGGTGACCTTTGCATGGAAGAGTGGCCAAATAATGCCAAGTCAGGATGTGCCACGCTGATAGACACCTTCACAAGAAGAGTAAATGATGTAAGCCACTTACAAGGTGCTTCAACAACTTATCATTCTAAGACTGTGCACATCTGCAATCAACATATTGTACATATTGCAGTCATCTTATGTGACATGTATCATATGTGTTTGTTTATTGATTGGCTTGCACAGATCATATGTTACATAGAAGGTGGATGACATATTTGAATGCATTATTGTGGTCTCATCCTCCATATTACAAGAACATGGCATGTTAACAGGGTTGGGTACACTTATCATATCGACTGTAAGCTTACAAGGCTGGTGGTGTAACAGGGATTGAGTGACCACACATTCACTGCTCATTTGCAGATCTGACACTCACATGTATGTCATTAATCAGTGATGTCACTCTTTAGATCATCCCACATATGTCACAGAGAAATACAGGGGTTATGAGAAATAGAGCAGACATATGAGCCAGTCTGCTACACATCCTGTGAGGATATGTACAGTTGTGAGGTATGTTCTGCAGTACTTGCCACTGTGCTATACAAGTGGTCAGCAATGATATGTACATGGCTGCAGTCTGTGCTGGGGAATGGCTATCACACACTAACACTGATCACGTATCCCAGACCTCTGTATTGTCAGTTACATGTTGTACAACTGGCTGCAATGCATGATGTTGACAGTCATGTGTCATGCATGTCATCATGTAGGTAATGTGTGGTCTGTGTAACAGATTTGTGCCACCTCACCTGTAAGTGTGTGTGTGTGTGTGTGTGTGTGTGTGTGTGTGTGTGTGTGTGTGTGTGTGTGTGTGTATATGTATACCAGCCAACATCAAATTGCAGGTATTAATGTACATATTTTGTCTTCCTCTTACAGGTGGTGGTGGGGTCTGGGCCCCCCCTTTTGAAACAATGTCAATATCTCTGCAGGCTCTGCCAATGATGATAGAAATACTGAGGTACAGGTGGGATTGTCAGGGGCTGAATCTGTGCCATTAGCTGGCATCCCACCTTTGTGCACACCATCACTGCACACAGTGACAATGCCCACACATACCCTGTCACCAGTGGCCACAGATGATGGACATTTGGCAGATGGTGGCATTGAACAGGCTAGTGTTGAGACTATGGCAGTTGTGAGTGTAGATACTGGCTATAGCCAGAGTGCAGGCAAGGTCCCACTGAGGTGGATGGACAGGGGTGCATGCAGGAGGAATGCTGCTCATTGGGCCACTGTTGCAAGTGCCAAAGAAGAAGTCAGACGCATGTTCCAGGCTGTCATGGATGCTCAGGCACATAGTGAATGCCACAACACACAAATACTTAGGGTGGTAGATGCAACTCTACCTGATGTATGTGGTGACATACATGACCTTGTTGGGTCCACATGTCAAAATACTGAGGTGTGGATCCAAACAAAAACTAATCACCTTGGGAATCCACATCCCTCCCACCCCCCTGCAAAGGTAACCACCATGACAAACACCTCCAAAGCTAACCTTGGGCTCCTTAAAACAGACATGGCTAAGTTCACGGCACCCATGCATGGATCTTGCCATGACCAATAGAACCAATACATTGTCCTCCAAAACAGGAAGCCAATGTGGTGGTCCCCTGCCATACACAAACTTGACAACAGAACAAATAAACTGATATGGAAAAAGGTGAAGTACCAAGACTGTAATAACTCCCTCATCGTCCTCAACAAAAGTTTGAAATCACTCATCAAATCCTCTAAAGCTAGCTATAACAACAGAATTGCAGTGGATAGGGAAGACAAACACAAGGCCCTCAATAGTTATGTGGATAATATCCATGCCAATACCCAGATGTGCTCTAAGCTACTGCACAATGGTACCGCCTATACCGAGCCAACAGATATTGCCAATATACTATTAGAAAGATGCAGTGCCAACCTGACCCCTCTCACCCCCCCAAAGGACCAATACCAGTAGATTGCCAGACACCCAGTATTACTGCTGCACAGGTTACAATAGCACTGTCCAAGGCCAGGAATACATCTTCTATGGGACCTGAGAATATCTCTGGCTGTGTTGTACATTAGCTACAGAGTGACCTGGCACCACACCTGTGTGCACTGTGTAATCACAGCCTCACCTCAGGCTTTGTCCATACCAAATGGTGCATTGCTACTATCATCCCTCTCCACAAAGTAGGAGTCACTACAGACCCTGGGAACTATCACTCCATTAGCCTGAAGAGTCTGATATGCAAAGCTATGGAACACATCATCATGGGCCTAATAAACAAGGATATAGGGGATCTCCAAAGTCTGGATCCCACACAGTTTGGTTTTGTGGAGGATAGATCATGCCTGCTCAACCTGGTCAACTTCTTTGAGTCAGTCAAAAGAGCTGTGGATGATCTCAAGGTAGTCATACAGCCTACCTTGATCTGGCCAAGGCATTTGATACCATTCCCTACTCTGGAATAATAGAAAACCCACTAAGGTAGGCATCAAACCCTACATCACTAGGTGGGCTGCAAACTAGCTCACACATAGACCCACGATGTGAAAGTAGCTGACTCCAAGTCAAACTGACTACCAGTCATGAGTGGGGTCCCACAGTGTTCGGTTCAGGGCCCTCCCCTATTTGGTATCTACTTCTCTGAAGTGTAGGCCATCACAAGGCTACTCTGGTTGACAAAGTTTGCAGACAATTGCATGCTGGGAGCTATTATTAACTACCCAAGTGATGTTGACATCCAGCTGAAAGGCTTCACTGAGACCAATGTATGCTGTCAGAAGCATGGCCTGAAGCTCAATGGCCAAATATGTGTCAGCATCCCCTGTGGCCACAACTCAGTTCCCATAAATCACCACATTGATGGTAGTCCACTGAACACAGAAGACATTATAAGAGATCTGTGAACACAGGTTGACAGCAACCTCTCTTTGGACCACTAAATTGCCACTGTGGGCAGACAGTCCTTCTGTGTGGAACACCTGATTACTAATGGTTTTGCATCCAGGAAGTAGGGGGTCATTGTCTCCCCCTACCCTTCCCACATTAAGCCAGTCATCGGGTACAATGCCCCATTTGGCATGTACCTTAATGGACACCTGCAACAACTGCAGAGGACGCAAATGTACCTCACAAAGATGATCCTAGGCCTGAAACAGTTGTCCTATATGGACAGACTCAAAACATTCCAACTATTCTCTGTCTCATATTGCCTATTTTGAGGCAATCTCTGCTTGCCCTACAAAGCCATGTCTGACCCAGCAGCTCTGTTAGAAATGCTACATCCAAGGATATCCTAATCCCTCCACACTACATGCTCCAGAGACCTCAATCTCATTACAACAATCAACAGAACATGCCAGAGGGACGGTGCATAACCCAGACACTGCCCATGCTATGGACTAGACATCCCATACATGTCAAACAGAGCACCTTATTGGCCCTCCTTAAGAGAATTCTTGCTGAATGGATGGGAAATAGAGCATTCACCACAGGGATCACTGCAGTGGTTCTACTCTACAGAGGCAATGGGAAATAATATCAGGTGGCACAATGACAGGGTAATCCTCTGGCTAGGCTTGTAAAGGCTCCAGGGTCATTAGCCTAGTACACACCTATGAATCTATGAACCTAAACATCTGGATATCCCATAGACATTTGTACAGAGGACTGGAATGGCCTGCACAATGGTGTAACATGCTGCATGTGAGGCAGATGCCATTACCAAGCTAAATAAATTAATGCCATCCGGAGATGGTAAACAGGCTTGGATGGTACACCAATCAAAATGCTATCAACCAAACAGTATATGATGTTTGGCTAAAGGGACACACACACACAATTGCCAGTACCGAGAATAAAACCCTACCTGTCTAGTTATTTCTACTACAGTGTTGCAGTTATCAGATGTGCCTCAGAGCTTACATGAGCTCTCCTTTTCCAAAGTAACTACTAAGGTGAACAACATCAGCAGGCCTAGGAAAGTAGGGTGATGGGACAATTACAGGGTGGTACACAAATCAAAATGGTATAACCCATACAGTACATGATTCTCACACACATGCAAGTAATGGGATTGGAACTCCTGTCTATCTAGTTATGTCTACTATAGTGTTTTGCAGTACTCGTTCATCACAGACGTAGCCCCAATACTTACTAGTTGTGTCCACCCCTCCCGGCATGATTGCAGGGCAGTTTTCTGTGCTGTCACCCATTACCCTGGTGCACTTGTCCATTCTGAGGCACTGTGGCAACTACCTTATGTACACAGACAACCCTCCCCTCTAAACTCCAAACACTCAAACCTGTGGGAGTTACCTGTATATCACCCAGTGTGGACATATGCACTCTCCAGCAAAGACTGGACTAGCAGGT
>NC_056729.1:1056402857-1056472857 GCF_019279795.1 Protopterus annectens
AAGTTCAGGCTAACACAGAGGGTCTATGGCTAACAAAGTTCATAGACGACTGCAAACTGGGAGCCATTATTGACTCCCGTAAAGATGTGGACAGTCTACAAAAGGGCCTCACTGAGACAGATGCCTGGTGTCACAACCATGGCCTCAAACTCAATGCCAAATAATGCATTGTCATCCCCTTTGGGTAAACCTCTGTACCTATGAAATACCACATAGCTGCTAGTACACTTAACACTGAAAGTGTGATAAGAGACCTAGGTACACAGGTGGATAGTAGTCTCTCCTTTGATAACCACATTGCCACAGTACTCAGGCAATCCTACTGCATGGCACATCACATCACTACAGGTGTCTCATGCAGAAAAAAGGAGATCATTGTTCCTCTCTACTCATCCCGCATTAGACCTATTATACAGTACAACAGCCTGTTTGGTATATACCTCACAACACATCTACAACAACTGGAAAGTCCACAGAATTACTTCACAAAGAGAATCACCAGCCTCAAACAGATGCCCTACACAACCTGTCTCAGAATACACCAGCTTTAATACATTGTATATTGCCTACTCAGAGACAGTCTCTGTCTAACATACATAGCCATGTCAATCCCAGAGCTGTTGGACATGCTACACGTAAAGAAATCACAGTCCCTCCAAAACACATGCTCTAGGGAGCTAAACCTTGTCACCACAATAGAAAGAACATGCTGGAGGGACAGATTACTGTCCATAACACTTCCCATACTCTGAAACAAACTACCCATTTATGTGAAACAGAGCTCCTCATTAGTCCTCTTTAAGATAAATAGTGACATTTGGATGGTAAAGAGGAAACCCACCTCGTGATTCCCTTCTGTGTGTCTACTCGACAGGACCACCAGACATTATTTGCCTTGTGTGTCGAAAGCCAGGGCCCTAGGACCAATAGCCTAGTATCTACCTACAAACCTATACACACACACACATATATATATATATATATATATATATATATATATATATATATATATATATATATATATATATATATATATATATATATATATATGTAGTCATATAACATGCAGTGCAGACATACCTCAGAATCATAGATATCAACCTCTTAGTGCAAGACTAATGAACAAAAGTTGTACAAAGGGTGGGAAATGGTCCACATATACTGACAGAATCAGAATATTGCTGTTATAACTGAACAGTTCTATAGCAATAGGGACTGTATCAGCAGAACTGTCTGAATGATATGGGGATGGGAATTGACATGTATCTCAGTCTTCACTGACATAAATCCTTACATCATAACAGTGTTACGCAGAGAACTGGAAAGAAACTGTGAAACAGTAACAATGTATGGGCAAACACCTGGACAGTCTTCAAACAGCCTGGCAGTGGAGAAGTATGCTCACAACCCTTTAGTGCAATGAATCTGGAACAAGTCAGACAAAGTGGGGGGACAAAGGCATGACAATAGAGACATATCCAAATGATGTGAGAAGATAAGCTGAGAAGGTTGTTGTAGTAACACTGTTCCGCCTAACATATATTGACAGAATAATCACCTAAGTACATTTTATAGTTAATGTCCAGAAGCCAAAAGAAAGCACCAGCTTAACAGGTACAAGCATACATAATCTGAGGGTTATGCTACTCTGCTCTGGAGATTCTATACATAACTATTGAAGGCCTTGTGGTTGTGTTCACTAACTGCTGCAATCATGTTTTCATAGCTACCTTTACAGGAGTTGAGAGATCTCAACCTTTGGTTGAGGCTAATAAGGGAGTATTCCTAGTCTTGGGACTTCACCTTATTCCGCATACATTTCCTCCTTCTGTTGTAGGGTTTCTTTATGGCAGGGGATCACCAGATTGGCTTCCTTTTTTCTGAGGAGAGCATCTTGGTTGTATTGAGTATGGCGAGATCTATGCATTTGTGTGTGTTTGTACAGTGCATTGGTGTAAGATTCGGTGATCATGCAACTAGTCTCCATCTGCATGGGTGCCATGCAGTTAGCCACCTCTGTTTGTATGTGCCCAACGTTAGCTTTGGAGAAGATTTCATGGTGTTACCTTTATGGGATGGTGAGATGGATGTGGATTTCCAAGGTGATTAGTTTGTGTTAGTAATTAACCAGGGAGGAGTTGACTCAATAGTAGAACAACATTCGTCCATGTTAGTAATGACCAGCTCAAGGATGTTGCTACCTCTAGTGGGAGTAAGAGCGAGCATATCCAGGGCATTGGAATCAATGAATCCCAGAAAGCATTGGCCAAGTGTATTGGTACATGAGTAGTTTTTCCAGTTAATGGTGAGGTAGTTGATGTCAGCAAGTATGAGTGTGTTAGGTTGGAACCTAATATTCCCCAGGGTGCTTAGGAATGGGGAGTGTGAGTCTTGGGCCATGTTTGTGGACCTAGATCAGGCTATGACCTGTATTGCTGTCTTATCCAGTGTTAGCTGCACCTGATGTATCTCAGATGCATTCTGTTGTGCTAACAGTCTGGAGGTGTGTGCATCCATTATGAATATTGAAACACCACCACCCTTGCAGCAGCAGTCCAAGTTCTGGGCCACACAGGCGTGGAATGAATGATAGCCTGGAAGTGCAGGTGTGCTTCCTGCTGCCTTGAACCAGTTCTCTCTTACAGCACAAATGTCAATGTTCTCCAGTTTAAGGAGTGCTTTGAGTGAGTGCATTTTAAATATAGACCTCTAGTGTAGAGCAGCATGATCCTCAGATTACATTTGTTTGTAGCTGTTAGAGAGGTAATGTGGTCTTTGGAACACTGCCTAAACAAGGTAGCAAGAGGCTTGTCCAGTATCTGGAAGCCCAGAGATGACAGATGCAGGCCATCTGTGGCAAAGGATCATGATTTGTCAAACATTTCATTCCAGGTACACAGATAGTGGAACCCCTTAATATGAAATCAATTGTTTTCAGCTTGTACTGTGGTATCATTCTGAGTGATGCTAGGATGCTGCTCAGGGCTAGGGTCATACCCATCTGGGCTATATAGTCATAGAGCTCCTCCATGTCTTTTTCCATATAGTCCAGGGAGGTACGTCTCAGGTCATTCAAACCCACATGTGCAATGACAGAGTCATATGTGTACCTGTTGTTGGGGGACCTCAGTGTGTGTGTTATGTGGCAGATCCTGGCACCAACAGCCAGCTAACTGTCATGTTCACTTTTTTCAGCCTAGTGAGTGGGACATCACTGTTCCTCACTATCAAGTCAAGTATGCCTAGTGTTTTGTCCATGCTCTTTTCCCTTAGATGCTTTGGTTGACTGGCACACTGTTTAGGAGACATATGTGTCTTGTGATTAGTGTTGTGTGGTGGTGGTAGAGTGCATGTCTGCCTTGGAGGGCTCTGCTGTTTCTGCAGCTTTTCCTTGAGAGCCTCTGCAAAGGTGGGTGTGTGGTTTGTGTTTTTATATGAAGGCAGTGCTGTTGTGTGTTCTGGAGGGCTACGTGTTCCATGTACTGTGGTGCAAGTATTGTCCGTCTCCTCTTGACCAACTATTCTGGTCTTAGCTGGAGAGTATGTGGCTTCCAATATGGATATATAAGTTTATCTCTTGCAAGTCTGAGTGTAGAGAGGTAAGAGGTAAGGGTTGTCAGTGTACATAAGGCAGTTGTGGCATTGCCTCAAGATGGCCAAGTTCAGCAGGTTAATAGGTGAAAGCACAGGGAACTGACCTGTAGACATGCCTGGAGGGGTGGCCATTAATAATAATTATTGGAGCTGTTTCCTCATAGAATGCTTAGTGCTGTTAGCACATTTTTGTGCTAAAATACTTGTACAAAATGTTTGGTAAAGTGCTAAAGTAATAAGCTATCGAAAGTGCAGGAGAGGAGAGAACTAGCATATCTAAGTGACACATTGAAGAGCAGACTTGTGCAACACTGAGAAGCTAACATACAATCCTGGATACAGCAATTCTGTATCTGGACTAGAGTAGTTACAGGAAAGGTAACTAATTAGTATTATTTTAATAGCCAAATGTCTGGCATATTATATGTGTCTCCATATAGTGTAGCTGGTGTACAATGGATGTGTGAGTGCATATTACATGTCCAACCACCCATGTATACATGTGTTCCAAACAGTATACTCACACCCCCTTGCTACTGTAATGACAGCACATATAGGCATGTTATGTAAAGGAAACAATATACACCTGGCCTGCAATAAAATATACAGCTCTTGAAGCCAGGAACCTGTACACAGTAGTGAAAGCATATAACCACTAAGCCATCTGAGCTGTACTATTTTATAATGTTTTCAACCACAGCATGCAGTGCAGTCGGTTTATCATAGGGAAGGAAGACTGTGGAATCAGTAATAATTTAGTTGTCAATAACTTGCAGCACTGTCAGAGCTAAGAGCACCTTAGTACAATTCTGGACCACACCAAATGAACTTGGGGGACCAGTCTATGGGCACACAAACACATTGGTAATGATATAAAGGGTACCCATGCCACTGACATCTGCTGCCCTCCCTACACAGTACAACTAATAAGTACACAGTACACTGCTATGAAATCAGGATAGGCCATACACAATGGCCAGACATACACTAACCTCTTAGCAATATAACTAAAATGACTGGAGATAGTAAAACAACAGACAACCAGCCATCAATACACACAAATGTTTTAATGTGTTTTGCCATCAAGTATTACAACATTACAAAACATAATTGCCTTAAATACAGGAAGTAATTCACACTTAATTACGTATGTTCGTAAACAGCCTCCAATTACACTCCTCAGTTAACCCCCTAGGGGATACAGTATAAAATGATACAATGTAAATTGATTCTTCACATAACAATGGTTCTGTTATAAGTGTTTGATGAAACTGAAAAGCAGACCTTTTCCAAAAATGTACATTGTAACCCACTACAGACCCCATGGTGAAATGTATGACAAGTAACAGCTATAGAACGTTTGTCCATGTAATAACTAATATCTCTCACGTGTTCTAACAGACTGATTCTAAGCCATGTCCTACTATTCCGCAGACCCACCTCTAGACTGCACAGGGTTCTACATGCTGTCCAGCCTTTGCACTCATATGTATAGCCCCTACCAAAGTTAATGTGTCTTATTCCACAACATCACTGGGATGATAGCAGGAATGTCAGCACTAAATACTGATAGACCATACCTATCAACCTTCTACTGCATGACAACTGGACAAATCCTGTCATATAAGTGGAGGTCAAAGGTCCAAACACAGGGCCATATTTGAAATATTGCTGTTATACACTGAGAAAGTTGCTGGTCTTACAGGGTTGGTTGCAACATCTCTATTCTGAGGGATATAAAGTCAGAAACACAAACGGATGTTGCCATTTAATGGCAGCAATAACTGGAGTATGCCACTGATTTGCCAAGGACAACACCTGTCTGGGTAACACACCAAACATAACAGGCAAACCTCTGGCCATTATGTGGATAGGCCTACAGTTCAGAGCTATGCAGGCACATAACTTTGTCAGACTGACATCCATGCAGAAGGAGCATGTACACACAAAGTCTGTAAAACTAGCGGTATTTACACCATATAACAGCAATATTCACATCCGGTTCCTAAGTCTGTAACATTGCCCACCATTTAGTTGGCCTGTTTCCACAAGTCTTGTTGTAAGAGTTATTCCCACCTGCTGTGTGTAACATTCAGTAACCATACACCTCCAGGATGTGTTTCTCATAGCCACGGCAAAGGGACAATGCCCACATTAAGTACTCAATTATAGGAGTGTGTTGCCATGACATTGGCTATTGGAAGAACTACCCAACTGCTCTGCATGCAGTTAGCAAGTAGGGAACACCAATTGGTGCACAGGCCATCACCTTGTCAAAAACAGTACCTACAAAGGGCATGCAGGCACCTATTCCAAACATCTGTCTACCAGTACTTCACATTGAGAAACAGAAAGACATGAAGCAACCTTCTGATACCACCCAGTGCAGTGTGAAATAATAAAAAGGTATTTGAAACAAGTCAGCACATAAGTGAATGTAGCATGTGTTTTCTAATAATGGGAATAGGATTTTGAAAGATTTATCTCTGAGCAAGACTTGCTGTAGTGATGTCCTGCCAAACAGCACCTATGGCCATAGCATCTGCCACTCTCTGCTGTGACATAGAACACAGCTCAGGACCCTAACTCACCCCAGGAAAGGACAGCTCACATATGACAAACATTGGAGTGTCTGTCAACACTACTGACTGTGCCACTGCTAGACCAGCTACAGGGATAGTGTACATATCCATATGCTACCTGTGACTATGAGTATGATACATGTTCGTCATGTAAATCTAAGAGAACTATGTAGTGTGTATACACCTTCCATAGCCAGAGGACAAGTAGATTCCACACATGTGGATGGACAGGTATGCTCATAGGTGGACTGCTGCCCATCATGGCCCTGCCAGAAGTGCCACAGCAGGTGTCACCATGCATGTTTTGGACTGTCAGGGAGGCACAGGTACATGTCAAATCTAACACTGGACATATTCTCAGGGTCACAAATGCAACTCTTCATGCTATGTGTGGCAACATCCTTGATCTTGGAGATGCCCACCGTTATTATGCTGAGGTCATAGATAGATAGTTGGGTGAGATGGTGGCAATCGTCTACTGTGGGATGTCTATGCCACAGCATATGGTGGGAGTTAGGCATCAGCTACATGGACATAGGACAGCACATGTGGTGGGAGTACAATGGTGTAAAACTGTAAACCATGGCCACATTTGTCACTCAGTCAAAATACTGATGCCACACACACAAACATACACAGCTGGCATGACTGAGATTAGAACCACTACCTACCTAGGTCTTGCTATTCAAGTGCTCTGCATTTATTGCACATGCCATGGAGAAAGTAGGGTGAAGTGGGCTCCACAGTTCCTCTAAGGTGGACAACATCCACTGGCCTTGCAGTATGGCAATGGGAGATGTCCTGGATGAGAATGTCCAGGAAATACTATCAGCTACAGAAATATACACAATGACTAACACAGATAGAGCCATACACACATTTGCCACACCTGCAGTTAGCAGCCCTGCCTATCTCATCATTCAGTCCATACTGTTATAGACTTTTGGCACATAGCACATGCTTTATTGGGCAGAAGAGTGTCATCAGTTACCTGTATGGCCTATGGTGACAACGGTCCTCTTACAGTGGACTGTTGGTACTGTGGTGTAAGAATATTACACCTAGCACCCCACCCACATTGCATATAGTACTCACTCATACCCATGATAATGCTATGACAAACCCACAATCACACATTTACCAGGAATGAGATTCAAACATTTGCCTGCCTATTTAATTATTGCAATTACAATGATATGCATTTATTGCACATGCTGCAGAGCTAGCAGGGTGAAGATTGTTTCATGGCTCTTCTAAGGTGAGCAACATTATCATCTCTTGTAATATATGGCACTGTGAAGTGTATTTGGAGAATGGGGCCTATGCACACTCCCACACACTTGCAAATACATACACACATGCATACACACACACACACACACACACACACACACACACACACACACACACACACACACACACACACACACACACACACACACGCACACACACTCACATATGCCAGGACTCAGAGGATAAACCACACCTGTCTACTCATTGGTGGAACAGTGTTATGCTGGTACAGCAAGCTCAAGGTAGACCATAGGGTGAAGGGTGTCACAAGGTACCTTTACAATGCAGTACAGCAGCAGCCCTTTCTAAGTATAGCACTGGGAGGTGTAGTGGGTGAGAAGGTCCTCAAAGTATTTTCAATGACAAGTTTACAAGCTCATAAACACTGTTATACTCAGTAATGCACACAGACACATTTGTCAGTACTGAGGTCCATTGGTGCAAGGTTGGGAGGGTGGCCTAATCATTAAGGTGTTTGCCTTACAAGCAAAAGATGCGGGGTTTGAGTCTCACAAGGGATAATTGGCTAGGCTTAAAATGGCTCGCAAGGGCAATTAGTCTAGTACTAACCTATGAACCTATGAATCCCTGGGTGTGTACCAGGCTAATGTCCATGGAGATATGAGAAGAATAGGGCATGTGAGTACACTGGTATCATGGCACATGATATCTGTCAGCATGCCATCTATCAACTACTGCCACATGAGTGATCCCAGGGTGACAGTTATATTCACCATCCACTCATCTGAATTTCTCTTGAAGAGGGCCAGTGAGGTCCTTTGTTTGACATGTATGCAACATATATCACATAATGTGGCCAGTGTCTGGGTTATGGACTTGTCCCCAAGCATGTTCTGTTGAATGTGGTAATGTGGTTGAGGTATCCATGTCATGTGGTGCATACACATTGTGGTTTCCTAGCTGTAGCATTTGTAACACAGCTGGGCAGACATGGAAGTGTCAGTCAAGCAGGGATTGCCTGTAAGTAGCCAAGATGTGACCGGGAACACTCAGAGGTTTTGGGCTCTTTCCATATCAGACATTTGTTTCATGCCTAGGTTTATACATGTCAGGTACACGTGCAGCCTACCCAGTTGTTGAAGGTGTCTACTGAGTTACATGGCAAATAGGACACTGGACCTGCTGATTGGCCTAATGAGTGGGGAGTAGAGGGGGACATTGAGCTCTTCATTCCTGGATGACACACCCTTATTTATGCAATATGCCACATGGAAGAACTTTCTGTCCACAGTGGCAGTGTGGTGGTCAGAAGAGAGGTTGCTGTCAAGCTGTGTTCACAGACCTCCTGTAAGGACATCTGTCTCCATTGGAGTACCATCAATGTGGTAATTTGTGGACAACACATTGATTCAGCAGGGGATTGGGACACATTTCCTGACATTGAGACTAAGACCAGTGTTCTGAAAATAGTTGGAGGTGTCAGTGGCAACATTATGCAGGATGTTAACATAGTTTGGGGATGTAAACAGCCCCTCCCCCCAATTAGAAATTGTCTGCAAACATTGTTAACACAGTTCATTCCTGTTGGGCTGGATATCAGAGCCACACACAACACACAAGACTGGGCACAGAACAAGAACCTGTGGTACTCCACATAACTGTTTGACAGTCTAACACCACTCATGACTGTTTTGCAGTCTGACATGTAGTCCACTGCTTTCACACTGTGAGATCAATCTGTGAGCCCATTTGCAGACCACTTAGTGACATAGGGATTAATGAATAGATGAGTATGTTTGCCTATGATTCCTGAGTGTGGAATTGTATCACAGGACTACAAGGGCTGCATATCTTGTTTTGGACTCCATATTGTTCTATAGTAATATCACATGACAAACAGATTATAGGACTGAATAGTGTCCACAGCTACCACAAAAGTGAGCCTTGTACAGTGGACATTTGGTAGTTTGCTGGGTGGACCACACAAAAGTGTAGCAAAACCCACTCCCCAATGGATATGGATCACAGCATTAACAACACACCTACACACTTGATAGGAATGAGATTCAAACCCCTACCTAACTAGTTTACTGCACTACAGTATTGCGCATTTATCAGATGTACGATGATGCTTACATATTTGAGAGCTCTCCGAAGGTATCTTTAAAAATGAATGACATCAGCAGCAGTGATAAAGGAGGGGAAAGGGAAGTGTAGTAAGTGCCAATGGCCTCAAAATCATGTCTCTACAACTACAGACACTCTCACACACACAAACACACTTTTACAGCTGCCAGGACTGAGATTAGAATTCCTACCTAACTAGTTTATTGCATTAGAATATTACAGATTTAATAGATGTGCCATGAGCCTTACATATTAGATAGCTGTCCAACGGTATCTTTAAAGATGAGTGACATCAGCAGCAGTGATAAAGAGGGGGTAAGGGAAGTGTAGGGAGTATGAATGGCCTCAAAATCACATTTCTACAACTACAGACATTCTCACACAAGCAAACACACTTTTATACTTGCTAGGACCGAGATTAGAACTCCTACCTAACTGCACTATAGTATTACACATTTATCAGATGCGCCACGAAGCTTACATATTTGAGAGCTGTCCAAAGCTATCTTTAACAATGAGTGACATCAGCAGCAGTACTAAAAGAAGGGAAAGGGAAGTGTAGCAAGTGCCAATGGTCTCAAAATCATGTTTTTACAACTACAGACACTATCAAACAAACAAATACATGTTTACACTTGCCAGGACCAAGATTAGAACTCCTACCTAACTAGTTTACTGCACTAGAGTATTACGCATTGATCAGACACACCATGAAGCTTAAATATTTGAGAGCTGTCGAAAGTTATGTTTAACGGTGAGTGACAACAGCAGCAGTGATAAAAGAGGGCAATGTAAAATGGAGTGAATGGGAATGGTCTCAAAATCATTCACCTACAAAGACACATACAGACGCACCTTTCTGTTTAACAGGACAGTGATTAGGATTGCTACATAAATAGTTTATGGTACTCTACTGTTACACAGTTATCAGAAGCACAACAGAGCCTATAGAGCTGCGGGCAAACAAAAGGAATTTGTACAGTGACTGACTGCAGCACATGTTCTGATATTGGGTAATGGGATTTGTACTGGGTGGGGATGGAGTAAAACAGCAATTCCTTCACTCACACTTACCAGGACCGAGATTCAAAACCCTACCAATTTACTTATTTTATTTAGTAAGTTATGAATTTATTACATGTGCTATTGAGCTTACAGATTTAAGGCTTGTCCAAAGGAACACCTAAGGTGACATACATCAGAAGATAGTGTGGAATGGAACTATGGGATGTGTACTGGGTGGGAAAAGCTTCATAATGGTACTGTCTCTCACACTGTCTGTGTCTCTCTTCCCCATGTGTATGTGTGTGTATGTTTGAATTATGTTAGTATGTTGGCCTTAGATATGTGTGCGCATCACACAAAACAGATGGAGATTTACCACATATCTGCCACCTACAGCTGGCTGTGGGTTTTCCTGTCCAGTGTGTGTGTGTGTGTGTGTGTGTGTGTGTGTGTGTGTGTGTGTGTGTGTGTGTGTGTGTGCGTGCGTGTGTGCGTGCGTGTGTGCGTGTGTGCGTGTGTGTGTGTGTGTCTAAAGATCAAACAGTTTGCATTTTGGTATGTGTGCACGGACATCTGCAATAATAGATATCTATGGTCCACTGCCGTGTCAGAAATGGGCTGTATTTCTCTAAGTGTAGGAGCATGCCCAGTATGACCTTCTATACTGAGTGTGGGGATTCATTCTCTACATGCAAGGGCATGCCCAGTATGAGCTTCTGTATTGAGGGTAGGGATCTATTCTCTAAGTGTAGGAGCTTGCCCAATATGACCTTCTATATTGCATGTGGGAGTCCATTCCCGGGAGAGTTGTACTCTAGTCCAGGAGTTTGTGTGCTATACCTAGCAAGCTATTTTTGCAGGATATCTATAGATAGGTTGCCAATATGGAGACACAATTGGTACAAACATGGGGGGGATACTGTGTGTAACTACATTTCCTATTACTGTCTGTGTTGCTTGTGTGACATGTTCTGTTTTAGTGAGACCAAAAACAGTAAGCCAACGACAAGAAATGCACAACGGGAGTCCTCTTCCCAAACACCAACAATCCAGTAGTCCTGAACGCTAATTTTTATTTGACACAAAAGAGCATTTTCGCTACTAACACGCAGCTTCCTCAGAGGTTAAAATTCAGTTAACAATGTAGATTAAAAACAATTGTAGGATTTAAACTCTCAATCACTGGAAGTGACAACACAATCTCAACCACCTTCATGTGATACAATTCTAAAAAACAAGTACATTTTAAAAGTTGTATGTGCGTGATTTTTCAAAACATAATAAAACTAGTAATACTAAAAATATTAGAAAAACAACAGTCTGGTCTAACACACGTATAATACTCTCAGAAACTCTCCTAAATAATTTTTACTATAAGCCTACAGATAAAAACCTGTGCTCTCTATAAAAACAAATATGTATAAAAAAATATAATGTTCTATATACCTTCAATCTTTTAGGTATATTAGAATATTAGAATTCATAAAACAAAAAAGTACATTATTTTACTGATCTTTTATGGTCATAAAGCCTTATCAGTAGATAGTTCTCTATCGCAAATAACTACGTTAATAACTGTAACATCGCTGCAGTTCTAAAATTACGTAGTTATTTGCGATAGAGAACTATCTACTGATAAGGCTTTATGACCATAATAGATCAGTAAAATAATGTACTTTTTTGTTTTATGAATTCTAATATTCTAATATACCTAAAAGATTGAAGGTATATAGAACATTATATTTTTTTATACATACGTTAATAACTGTAACATCGCTGCAGTTCTAAAATTACGTAGTTATTTGCGATAGAGAACTATCTACTGATAAGGCTTTATGACTATAATAGATCAGTAAAATAATGTACTTTTTTGTTTTATGAATTCTAATATTCTAATATACCTAAAAGATTGAAGGTATATAGAGCATTATATTTTTTTATACATATTTGTTTTTATAGAGAGCACAGGTTTTTATCTGTAGGCTTATAGTAAAAATTATTTAGGAGAGTTTCTGAGAGTATTATACGTGTGTTAGACCAGACTGTTGTTTTTCTAATATTTTTAGTATTACTAGTTTTATTATGTTTTGAAAAATCACGCACATACAACTTTTAAAATGTACTTGTTTTTTAGAATTGTATCACGTGAAGGTGGTTGAGATTGTGTTGTCACTTCCAGTGATTGAGAGTTTAAATCCTACAATTGTTTTTAATCTACATTGTTAACTGAATTTTAACCTCTGAGGAAGCTGCGTGTTAGTAGCGAAAACGCTCTTTTGTGTCAAATAAAAATTAGCATTCAGGACTACTGGATTGTTGGTGTTTGGGAAGAGGACTCCCGTTGTGCATGTTCTGTTTTAGAATATGTACTGTTTTACAGTGTAATGCATTGTGCCATCAACTACTGACAGATATCATTCTTTGCTCACAGGTGTTTACCAGGGAAATACAAGAGCAATGCGGCAGAGACCAATATTGTGAGGCCAAGACTAGACATTGTGTCACAGTCCTGCCATTGTGGAGGGGTGGCTACAGACAATAGAGTGATGGGTCTGTGTAAATGGTCCAGCACCTTGCTGCTATGCTGGTTGGGGGATCACCTTCTTGTGCATTTCTCAACTTAACTGACTGGCCATATCCGTGGGCATACATTTCAGCTGTACAGATATGACCTGGTTATCCAAAGGCAGGACTCATATAGCTGGTCAATTTCCCTTCACACTGTGGTTTACAAGCAGGTTTGTGGTTATGTATTCATGGGTTTGCAGTCAGAGGGAAATATAAGCAGACATTTGAGTTTCAGACTTAACAGACACCATGATATCCATGTTTTTATGCCCCCCCCCTGTAATTCTATCCTCTTCCCAACAGTATCGGAGCAATATCTCAGAAGTATTTCTATAGTTTGACCTGTATCACAGCAGTATTTATGTCTTGGTCCACCATTCTTGCACTAGGACATGGAGAGGCATGCTACTGGCATTTGTCAGCATGGCCTTGCATTTGTTTTCTCCTTAATGTGTTATGTTGTTAGTTAGGACCATATGACATTCCGTATGATGGCACTATGGGTGAAGCATATGATGGCACTATGGGGGAGCCATGGGCATTTGCCAGAGGCCTGTAGGTCACATGACAGTGATGCAGGCCACTGCATTTTATCACTCATATGCTACCAGGTTGCAAGCCAGTGGATTCCCCTGGGGTGACATGGGCAAGTGGGTGAGGTGTTCCTGGCAATCCTTCTAGTTCATAGTGATGCATCAGTCTGAATGTGTGCAGGGTGCTGCTTATGGCTAGGGACACACCTGCATGGGACACCATTTCAGCATGCTGCATCCTGTGTGGATTCCATAAAAGAAGTGTGCTGATTCTTTAATTATTCCCAACAGCAAGGATATGACTGATGAAATACCTGTGGCTGTTGTGGGGGTGGTGGACTGAGTGCATGTGTGATATGGAAGCTTATGGCACCTGACTCACACATATGACTGGGACCTTATCCTTCTCCTGCCTTGTATGTGGACATCGGCAGTGTGTCATTACTTTATAACTGTGGCTTATGTGGGCTGCCAGTGACTGGGCAGACAACCAGTATTCCATATTAGACAGACAACTAACGTGAAGCTAACCTCTATATTTCATTCCAAAGGTGTGCGCAGTTCAGAGTTACTTTCTAGGCACTGCATAGAGTACTTCCACCTGTGTACTATTTCTATGTATGGACCCCTGTTCATAGCCTGTCCAGCTTTCTGACAGTAACACATATTGACATCTGGACAGTGAGTGTGTACAACTAGTAACATGGGTGTAGCTGGGAAGCAGACTGGTTGGCACTGTAGTTGTTGGAACATGGCCCTGTCAACCACAGTACAGTACCTAGACCACTGAGACTCAACATCCATGCCTACATGCTGTCCACTTCCAGACAATATTAAACACTCACAAAAAAGTGGCACACTGACCCCTGCATATAATGGACATACAGCAATTATTGTGTTGATTCGGACAGCTCAGGCAATCTGTGCTCCACTGATATTACTCTACAAACTTACATGTTACTGCCATTTATACAGGGGCTTCGGGGGGCACTCCTGACAACTTTACACATTTGCACCCTACTGCACTGGTATTTCAGTTATACTCTGTTTGCTTCCATTTAGTATTGTGTTGTGCCTTATCTTGCAGAATGGAGGCATAACTTTAAAGTACACAAGTTAGATTGTAATGGCATACATTTCAGTTTCAGACTTCTTACTCTTCAGAACTATACTGCAACTGCCAGACCTGTTGTAGTATGTCTGTGTAGGTCTGTAGGGGGGCTGTTCACCATTGCCAGCATTTGTGGAGCTTTGCCCGACCTTTATTTCTGGTCATCTACACCTGTCCTGCTGGGTGAGGCTGGGGGGTGGGAATGGGAATGCTTATTGACATCCACGTGTGTGACCTGTGGACACCCACAGTTAGTTGAGCCACCACATGTACTGCAGTGGGAGTTGTCACCTTGAGTACTACTGCCTAGTTTGGGGACAACAGTATTTGTTATGGATATCATGCTGTCCTATATAGCTGTCAGCTATCTGCTGCTATCCCATTTGGCCAACCAATTCCCTTGTATGCTTGCATCCATAGAATAGATATAACTATCAGAACATACTACTCCATTCAATAATTGATAGTAAGGGTGACTTACCTTATGCCTGGGGCAATATTGGGGATGGTGCTGGAGGGCTGACTATGTGGGACGCATGTAGTACATTCCCTATACATGGTAAAGTAGAGGTAACATGCTGGCTATGCCCTTGCAACTCCCACTCTAATATCACCCACCCCATCCAACCACTACCTTTCTTTCCACTCCACTAACTCCCTTGATTATAGCAAGCTCAGATGCTCATAAGCCTAGTACTTATTATACAGCAGGAACTTCTTATTGTAACATTTGTTAATGTCTGTTATGTACTTCACAGATAAAGATTCTAGTTGTCTACTGATGTACTATGTTCTTCATCTGCAAATATGTTGTAAGTAATTGCTATGTAAATTGTTAATCGCTATGTAATCCAATGTAACTACTGTCTGTTTATTTTAACTGTGGAGCTTTTCTCCCCAGGCCTCTGCTGAAGATGGACCTACGTCCAGTCGGACACTCCCAGTCAACAAATGTAAATAATAATAATAATAATAATATGTTTGGCATCCCTTTTACTGTATGTGTGAGTTGGAGAGACATAAAAGTCCCTGGGTCCCTACAGTGTCAGTGTGTGTGCTATGCGTTGCCTCTTTGCCAAGGCATAGGCATACTGGGAATGCCTCCATCTGCCTCTAGGGGCAGGCTCAGGAAGTTCCTTCTCCAAGTCCCTTTGTGCCTGTGGTGACCTTGGCAATGGTGGGGGGCTGTGTGGCCCATCCCCATGTTGTTCCTGCTGCAGCTGTTTCCGCAGGATCATACTGTGTAGCATGGCACATACTATGAACCTTTTGTCCACATGTAACTGGAGAGTACTGCAAGGCTCCACCGGATATGTCAAGGCAGCAGAACCATGACTAGAGCATCCCAAACACACACTCTATAATGATCCTGGTTTGTGCATGTGCCTCATTATGGCATTCTTGTTCAGGGGTGTGTGCATTTCTGATGGGTGTCATCAGCCACAGCTCCAGTGCATAGCCAGCATCCCCCACTAGATTTCCAACTGGGATGTCTCCCCTGGCAAGCCCCTGATATAGCTGTGAGGAATTCCACATGTGGGATTCATGATAGCTTCCAGGGCTACCAGCACACACTTGCATGATAATGCCCTGGGCATCGCACACCACCTGGAAATCGATGGAGGGCAAGCACTTGTGGTTGATGTAGACCCTACCTCGCTCACCAGGTGGTGCTTTGATGTGGATGTGCATGCAGTCTATGGCACTCAGTACCTGCAGATATTCAGCTACATGGTGGAAGAGACACAGGTCAGTTCCTCACAGTTGTTGGGGAAGTGGATGTGTTCACAGACACCCCCATGATATCCCCAGTAGGTGTTTGGTAAGTACCTGTAGCTAATATTCTTAAGGCTACACATACCTTAGTATCCACTGGGATGGGTTCCCCTCTGTTTGTTCTGGATGTGAGGTGATGCCGGCACAGCTCCACAATTTGCTAAAGTATGTCCCTGTCCACCCTGTAATGCTCTACAATCTCCAGGTCATGTAGCCCCTGGTAGGTCACCCTGGGTCTGAACACTCTCCTCCTCCTCCTGTGTCTGCGGTGGTTGGCAGCATTATCCTCCTCACCACTGTCAGCCTCCAGCACATAGTAATGTATCCGAGCAATGGCAGCCCCTAGCATTTTGTCGGTTTAAATTCCCAGGTTTACTCCGAAGGTGCAGAGTTTGTGGGGAAACGCAGACTGAGGGGTGTGTCCATACTTTATAGTAGTGTGATGCTACTGCTGCCTGTCAGATTGGCTGTTTCTGATTCATTCCAGCTGCCAGCTTACTTGCTCATGGCTTGGATTTAGCCACTGTGAGTGTTAGAAACATTACTGGTGATTTGTGGATGATTGCCTTTATTCTGCCGTTGCCTGTTTTGTAATTAATTTTTACTTGCATCTCCTCATACTTACAGCTCTCCAGCTACCTGCCAGTTGTATTATATTTGCAGGGCCCATTCTGAGTTGCAAGACTCCCATAGTAGTGATTTCTACATCAGTTCACCTTTATTTTGTGCTGTTGCCCTTTAATTCTATTTTACATTTCCTCCCATCTTCAGCTCTACATCAACCTGTCAGCTGTATTATTCAAGTGCTTTCACTGGCCAATTGTGGGCTGCAGACTCCCATATTGTTGGTTTGTACAGCATTTCCCTTGTTCTGCTACTTCCTTTGCATTTTCCTTCTACCCTTCCTCTTCCAGCCTGTTGGTAGTGTAAACAGCAAGATATGTCCCTCCCCTGCACATGCACACTCTCTTCAGTTCATGGAGTATGAGTACACAGCTTCAGACACAACCCCTCTCCTAGCTGTTCTTAGCTAAGCAGACACCAGCCAACAGGGCTCCAATGTGCTTCCAGCAAACATGACACACCCCTTTTATGTTCCTTACTCCTCCTGCCTGCACAATGGTGTTAGAGCACCTACATGGACGGTTAGGTGCAGTCTGACACTTAGACATTTTCCTGGCCAACTTGTAATTCAGTATAAGTCCCTTCATTAGCATACCCCACTGCCTTAAGCCCTAGTTACTGCACTATTCCCGAGCCTTACCCCTTAGTAACCACTGTTTCTTGGCTATGTTTACTTTATGCATGCCATTGATTATAATGGCAAAATGCAGAAAGTAGTCTAATGCAGCTTCCCCCCATGTCTACATGCAGTCCCCCCCTCCCACTAGCATACCAAATCCCCTGCCCTCAATGGCCGAGTTCAGCCAACATAAAATATTTTTATTATTTTATTAATTTTGAGTGGTTTTGCATGCCAATGGCCATATATTTGGCTATTGGCATGCAAAACCTAATTAATGCATGCTTTCTGGAGTGCTGACATGGCTCCGTTATGTAGATTGCAGAAATGTATTCGGTTAATAACCGAATACATTTCTGCAAGCTACAGTGTTCCAGCATGGAACATGCCGATTTGCTGGATCACTAATTGGGCTCATTTGCATGGTTTTCACCAGTAAATGAGCTCATTAGCATCTCGCACACCTTTCCGTGCAGGAACAGTGTAGGGCCGCTCGTGCATGTGAAAATGGCACATACATGGATCGCAAAGTGGCGATTTTCTGTGCAGCAGCGGTTACACTGTTTCTGCACAGAAAATATCATTTCATGAATCCGGAGGATAGTCTTTACAGTCTCACTTTTTTCTTCCATTGAACATTTCTGATTTTTCCTGAAGGAAAAGATGAATAAAGGAAAGGAAGAAAGGATGAATAGCTGGTCCTACATATCCAATGTAATTGCCTACACAATGGTGTTAGAGCACCTACATGGATGGTTAGGTGCAGTCTGACACTTAGAAATTTTCCTGGCCAACTTGCAATTCAGTATAAGTCCCCTCATTAGCATACCCACTGCCTTAAGCCCTAGTTACTGCACTATTCCCGAGCCTTGACCCTTAGTAACCACTGTTCATTGGCTATGTTTACTTTCTGCATGCTATTGATTATAATGGCAAAATGCAGAAAGTAGTCTAATGCAGCTTCCCCCCATGTCTACATGTAGTCCCTCCTCCCACTAGCATACCACATCCCCTGCCCTCAATGGCCGAGTTCAGCCAACATAAAATATTTTTATTATTTTATTAATTTTGAGTGGTTTTGCATGGCAATGGCCATATATTTGGCCATTGGCATGCAAAACCTAATTAATACATGCTTTCTGGAGTGCTGATATGGCTCCAATGTGTAGATTGCAGAAATGTATTTGGTTAGTAACTGAATACATTTCTGCAAGCTACAGTGTTCCAGCATGGAACATGCCGCTTTGCTGGATCACTAATTGGGCTCATTTGCATGGTTTTCACCAGTAATTGAGCTCATTAGCATCTCACACGCCTTTCCATGCAGAAACAGTGTAGGGCTGCTCATGCACGTGAAAATGGCACATACGTGGATCACAAAGCAGCCATTTTCTGTGCAGCAGTGGTTACACTGTTTCTGCACAGAAAATATCGTTTCATGAATCCAGAGGATAGTCTTTACAGTCTCACTTTTTTCTTCCATTGAACATTTTTGATTTTTCCTAAAGGAAAGGATGAATAAAGGAAAGGAAGAAAGGATGAATAGCTGGTCCTACATATCCAATGTAATAACTACCCCCCTCCATTTTTTTTTACCAGTAAACTTTGTTGCCACAAATAAAGTAGATTTTGTTGCATAGTTCAATAGATGAGGTGGCCATGTTATAATTTAAGAAAAAGTCACAGTTTATTAGTGCTATGCCTAGTTGTACCATTTAGGAGGGAAATAAGGCTGGTAAGGGTCAAGCAATAATATCATCAGTACAGACTATCCAACTGCGATGATGAGGAGCATATTCTGTGATATTAATCAAGGTCTTGTGTGAGGGATGCCTGTTTCTCTGATAAAGATTGCTGTTGGGTTGACAGTAAGAGCTTGCAAGGCAGTATAATTCCCTTTGCTGCAGGTTTTGGCAAGAATTGTCTTACACTGACTTGTACCAACAGGATAATTTTCTTGTTACTAAACATGTGTAACCATTTTTCCTGATGATGGAGATATATGAAAGGAATAGTCTGTCCTTATTGTCTTCCTGGTTGTTGACATCTACAGTTCACAAGAC
This sequence comes from Protopterus annectens, assembly GCF_019279795.1. NCBI lineage: Eukaryota > Metazoa > Chordata > Ceratodontiformes > Protopteridae > Protopterus > Protopterus annectens. The sequence goes on from NC_056729.1 coordinate 1,056,422,714, forward strand.
TTTGAGTGTTTTGACGCATTGTTTGGATGCCTGTCATGGGTACACCTGCTTCATGAACAAAAGTAATGACAGAACGCACCCAGCAGTTTGACACTTTCAGAGTATTGGTAGGAGGGATGCCAATGTGCTGGACTTCTCTGGGTAGAATAAAAAAATTGTGATGTTCAGCAGGTAAGAAGTGTAGCAAAAGGACACAGATAACTGTAATAGTAATTCTAAAGTTTCAGTACTTTTGAAATAGAAATAACTGCAGTAACTGAGCAGGAAATTGTAGCCAGGGGTGAGTTATTCTGGCTCAATGACTACTTTTATGACTCACACATACATTTTGACCTTCTGTGTATGACATGATTCCTACAAGTGGCACTTAGTTGCTTGATTTGTATGATGCATCTAAAGTCAGGTAATCTGGATACTGTGTAATGACATCACAGGTGGCATCAGGTCATGTAATCCTCTTATTCAGTGGTAACAGCTTGGGCTTTGGCCCTGGTCTGACTGGAAACTTCAGGGTTAGGGTCAATGGTGCATATAGCTGGTCCTAATGGTCTTTGGTGGTTTCTGACATCTCCAAGTGGATTTCCCCCATTGGTGTGGATTTCTTCTGATGTTGCCAACATGGATCCATGTTGCTAAACCAATGTATTGGATGGCTGTGGTGGTTGCTATTGTGAGGATGGAAATTACCCTTTCATCTGGGTTGAGGCAAATGCTGTCAGGTAAATGATCAAACATAGGTCCAGTCATTGGACTTGATGTCATGTCTGGAGGAGGGATCAGGAGGCTGTTAAGCTGATTCTGTTTAGGAGTGGATCTACTGCAGAACAGAAAGATGTTTTTACAATATATAAAGTTGTGTTTTTGCAATATTTTAGTATCTCAGAGGCTTAGTGGAAATCAGAGCAATGATACTGAGCAGTCATATTCAATTTTTCTCTTTTTACATAACTGTTATACGACCTGGCTAGTAGAACGAGTACCCCTGTCTTACTGGATGTATGTAACATGGAACACAAATGCTTAGAATGAACAATTTTTTTGCTACAGTTAATAGCAACATTTTATATGCTTGGATAGACTTTAATACAATCAGAAAATATGTCTATGATTACTAATAAATAAAGGCAAGGATTCACAAAGCCTCCGTGTAAGAGTTATAACTCTTACACGGAGGCTGCAGTTAAATGGAGTGATGTCAGCTTGCTTTGCATATTCATGAGAGCATGCTGAATCACACCTAAGTCTAACACGGTCTGTGTAAGACAGTAGGGGGCGTGTCCGTAGGCCGAGTCCTGCAAGCGGACACGCCCCCAGAAGTGTAAAAGTGCCCAAAGTAAACACCCACAACAAAGTCCACGGAAATGTGAATAAACAGAACACAACACATGCCCCCATAGACTATGAACAGAAAACATAAATAAACACGTTTTATATATTTTTTTTAAATTGTAAAAATATTTAACCGTGAGTGCGCTCGTTTGCGCGGGCGTGCCCGTAGCGCAGCTACAGTTAGCAGTCAGTGGGAAAGCATATAAGAACTAAATATGCAAAATAAGCCAGGAAGCAATAGCGTAGCGGTAGAGATGTTGGCTGAAGTGCAGGCATTCATGGTTTGAGCCCCCACAACACCAATTTTTTTTTTTTTGTAAAATAAGCAGGAAACAAGTCCCTGACAAATATGTACACATAAAACCACAATTTATATAAAATGTAATGAAATAGCCCATTTATATTGAAGAAATGTGAGGTAACAAAAGAATAAAAAATGCCAGATTTGCTCATAGCTGAGCTACAGTTTAACAGAGTGAGTGCATCTGCCCATAGATGAGCAGTGGTTTAACTGGTGCAAAATGAGTGCCCATAGCTGAGCAGTGGTCTAACATGCTAAATCTATGTGCCCCTAACTGAGCTTAGCGTAATATGCGTGCCGATAGCCAAATGAGGCTTAAAGCAGCGTATCCCGTTTGCATGGAGTTGCGCACCGCGCAAACAAGCTAACCAACGGGCAACGTTGAGCAAGCCGTATCAAAACTGCCTTTACACAGACACACCCATCAGCATGTCTAGACAGTCATGAAAAATAAAAAGCAGTGGCCAGGTTCGAACCCAGGATACTATACACCATAGTCAAGGTACAGAACCACTAAGCCATGACAGCAGTACCTAGGAATGCAATAATAGCTAATATATAGGAATGAATACAAATTGTAGCATGACAATGCAGGTTTACTGAAGTTGATACAATTCCAAAATGGCCAATCACAGATATGTGCGGGAAAAACAGACTATATAAGCCCCATAGGCGGGAATACACAGCATAAATGATTGTAGAACTGACCTGCAGGCAGAATGACAGGAGTAGGAGAGGGTAGTTGCTTTCGAGCACAGAGGTGGGGTGTTGAGGAGTCCAGGTACATGATCTGGCTCCTAGTCCATAATCATGAGGCCCAGCTCATGCAGGGCCAGGTCCTCTGGGGAGCATACAGGGCCGAGGCGTGGGACCGGTTGGCTCATGATCTCACCAGTGCCACAGGGATTCCAAGGACTGGTGAGCAGGTCCATCACCACCATGCGGACCTGAAGAGATGCAAGCAGGACCAACTGAACCTTTGGATCCAGGAGGCCCGGCAAACACCCAACGCCCCACTACTGAGTAAGTAACATTTAATTATGTATGTAAGAAATTAAACTAGCTGATATTATGGAGATGTGTATTCCAATATTACTTCATTTATATTACAGCTGCAGGTGTCTGTTCTGCGAACTGCAGAGCCTATGGCGATAGGCTGGTGCGGTTGCGCCACCAGGCAGGTCAGTAATCCACTACCAGTAACTGTAAAGAAATATAAAAGTATAACAGTCAGCAAAAGAGTGCAGTGTAGTCAGTAAGGAATAAAATCTGCAAGTAACAGTGTGAAAGTGTATGCAAGTATTGCTTGATTACAAAAGTGTGTTTCAGCCTGTAAGTTAAACCGAAAAATGAAACTGTCTGACATATATTCTGAAATAAAAATGCCCTACCTGTAAGAAAATAGTACACAACCTGCAGCAGGCTGAAAAGTATGGCTGCAGAAGATGATGAAATCACATGTGTGAAATATATCCCTGTGGAAATACTGAAACATGACAGAAGTGAGACTGCTGGAAAGGATTGTAATAACTACAGGTAAAACATGTCAATAAAGCCTAGAAGTAAGTACCATCCTGAATAGTAAAATGAAAGCAAGTGAGAGAGTGTGAGAAAGTGTCATGAATCCAGCAATACAGTAGTAATAACCCTGAATAAAGTATACTGCAGTCAAGACAGAATGAAATGCATGTGAGATTCAAAACCAAACAGCTAAATCTGTTCAAAGTGTTGCTGCATCTGGAATGTGTATACCAAAATCTGGATATGTTGCTCTCAGTCTGCAATATGCAGATAGGATGATTGTCTGATATACCAAACATCCACACTTGTCTACAGCTATATAAAGCAAATGTAGCAAGATGATGTAGCTGAACAAAGCTAGATATGAATGTGTATGAAGAACCATAAAATGTATATTGATGTTGCAGTAACAGTCCTATCACCAAGTTGAAATAGTTATCATATAGGAAACTGTAGTCAGAACAGTAGTGTGTATATAACTGTAGCTATTAGAAATGTACAGCATATGTATTGTTATTCGAAGGTGTTAATATTACTTTCTTTACCCCACCCTATAACCACATATAACCCATTCCACGTGAAAATGGTATGTGCAATCACAATTAACACCCCTGGACGTTTATCCTGTTGGGTCATATATATTTGCATGTCCGTTGATGCATCTGCCCTGTTCATACATCCACACCTGATGGCCTGTTGCCATCAATTAACCCTGCATGTTGTTGGACTGTGTATTTCTGTTCAAATTATGCATGTGTTATGCACGCTGTTCAATGGTGTGAATATCTGGGTGTTTGGTTAATGGGTATACTAATGCATGCTGTTACAACTAATTGTGAATGGTATTATATGTCACTAACCCAAACTGTCATGACATAATGCAAAACACAGGACGACAGGGAAGGCGGGTTCCAGCGGACCCACCTCAGCTGGCGAGTGCACCTGGCACTAGTGCCGAGTCCGGACCCTCCTCCGGTGGCCCTGTGCCACCTGCGGGTGGAAGCGCTGCAGGGGATGGGGCTTGCCCCCTCCTTTGCAAGTGTGGCCGGAGGAGAACCACCACTCACCCTCCGTAGCATCCGGACTGTGGTGCGTAGGGAGATTCGGGACTCTGTTCTCGAGCCCTTATGCCAGCTCGAGGCACGGGTGGCGCAACTAACGGGCATGCCTGTTGCCCCGCCTACACAGCCCCCAGCACAGCCCCATCCTGGGCAGTGAAGGAACAGTGGCAACTGCCTATGGGTGGGGATATCAGTTCCACTGTTGCCATGTGTGGGCTCATGGGCTCTGGATATCCAAACCTCCGTCCCCGTCAATTGTGTAACCCCCCCACACATGTCATACACCGCCCCTGTATGCGTCTTGTCTTGTCTGTTTACCTACCCAACCTACCTCCCCTGCTGTACCGACTTCCTTCACCTGACATACCACTCTCACCTGAAAAAAAAAAGGGCACTCTGTACCCACAAAAAAATTACACCCCATACATAGCTGCCCATTCCGCACACATGTCTGCTGGACATGGAACCTATCAATTACAATTGGCTGTACAACAAGTATTATTGTTGTCCTGACACCTCTCTCAGGGGTGGAAGGTTTCAAATGTCACACCAACTTACATACATATGCACAGCTGTTGCTGATGAAGAAATGGGCATCTATGGGCCTTACCTACATCCCTCCTGCACATCCCAAGCTTGTTTCCCTACTGTCTTACCCTCTTTGTGACCCCTTTTTCACCACTTTCCTGTCTCCCCATTTTCTTTTCTTTCAAAGAAAATAGTGCGCGGGAAGAGTAAGCACGTTTAAGCGTGTGCGCTTGTGCTGAGCTAACGCCAGTGCGCATGCGAGCTCCGTGCAAACCAGCGCTAACCCGGTTACAACTGCTTAAAAGTGCCTTAGTCACTTTGATTGACAGGTCTTGTAGTCAGTTCAGAAGAAAAATAAAATCCCACTGGCAGTCCCAAACCCAGGACCTTGGAAACAGTAGTCTGCATGACTTACCACTAAGCCATGAATCTTATACAAGAACATTGTGCTAAAATAAATATATCATGTAATAGTAGGAATGAATTTAAAGGGAATATAGATGTGTAGTACACAAAGCATGCCATTTAGAATTACTATCAAAACAAGTGGATTTCAATAATAGTAGTGTGTGAACAGAAACAGCCATGCTAGTTGGTAGCTAGTAGGCAATAATGTCACTATAGCACCTTGCAAGCCACACACATACTCACAGCAGGATAATCACTGCCCATACCCCACAACCTCTTACAGGAACACATCTGGACCAAGTAATAAAATATGTGGAGCAAAGGCCCAAAACCAGGGACACATTACAAATAATGTTACAACAAATGCAGACATTTCAGAGAATAACAGGGTCTGCATTTTGTGGGATGTTTGGAAGGGTATGAAGTCTGAAACTTGAATGTTTGTCACCATATTCTGACTTGAGCCCAGAGTGATTTCCCAGAAAAAGGTGTGCATGAGATATTGACCAAAATATGAGGCAGAAATGTGGACAACCTGCAAATATCTGTACACATGACGGGTCTGACACCACCATATTTGAATAGTTAAGAGCCTAGACATAGCAACAGTGAATGACTTACAGGGATGCCCCACAGACTCCATGTGAAATGTACAAACAGTAGGCAGAAAGGTGTAACACATGCAATGGTAACTATGGAGTCCTGAAAGTATTCACCACTTGCATGGCAGAAAAAGTGTAGTAATACATATGCTCATGCTAACCCACAGTCACAACTGCAGCATACCAGACATTTTAATGGGTGTACCCCACTGATATGTACCATTCCATGAGGCAGATAACAGATGAACCTGAAAGTCTCTGGGGCCTGCTCAGCAGCATACTCAAATACCCTAATAGATGTCAAGGCCCACACCATGGCCAGACCACACTGCATGCTGTAACACCCTAGCAGATATAGCAAGCATTCCAAGGTGTGAATGTACATGGAAAATAGGAAAGCTACAGCAGCACACTACAGTCAGGACACCTAGCAGGCATACAAGTAGTGACTGTAAAGGGCAAATATTGAAGCCTTAGCAACAAAGTGCAAGCAAAAGTGAAAGGAAAGCACACACACACACATTAACAGTAGTAGTAGTTGTAGGTGTCAGTGTCCATACACAGTTAGTACAGGAAACTGGAGAAATGAATGGAGGAATGTTAATCTACAACACACCTGGAAATATGAGAGAGATACCAACCTTTACACTCACAGAACATTGTCCACAGCATAACAGCATGGTCCCTGCCCTTAAAATCTGAAAGGGCTATGCCTATCTCACATACCTTTTTATAGCACTGTTCTGAAATCACAGTGAGAACTGCAATCAGTACACAACTGGCTGCATGCAATTAGCAAATGCTGGCTAAAAATTGGTGCAGAGGCCATCACCTGGGCATATGCAGATACCTACAAAAGTATGCTGTACTCCCAGTCCACACATGCAATACTTTCATTGCACCCTGAGAAGGACGTGAGAGACAGACAGACAGAGAGAGAGAGAGAGAGAGACAGAGACAGAGACAGAGAAAATTGCAATTAAGCAGACACAAACAAATTGTTCAGCAACAGCCACCTGAAAGCTGACAACTGGGAAGTGGAGCAGCAGGACAGAGAACCAGACGGCAACACAAGCAGCTGTGACAAACACAGGTAATGTAAAGTAATACTATAAAGGTCTACATACTGTGAACCCTCCATATGTGTCATTGGTCTGTATCCATATGTATATGAAGATGTGTAAAGGGCAGGGGACATACAGCAACTATCAGTGAAGGCTGTACATACATTTGTATGTGAGAGCATCTATGTGCACATATCAATGTTGGTTGATTGTAGGTTGTAGTGCCATGTACAAAGTAGGTTTCACAGTTATGTATGTTTAGCAGTATGTCAGTGTGTGTATACAGTATGGTAGACAAACATGTTGATATACCTGTCTATCATATGGATACGTATGTATGTCAACATATGTATGTGTATATATATATATATATATATATATATATATATATATATATATATATATGACATGCATATATGTATACATACATAGAGAGAGATGTAGGAATACATAGACAGATGTAGATAGAATATTGTACAAACATATATATGTAATGCACACATACAGATATAGATATATGTAGATACATATACATAGACAGACTGATCTGACTATCTACAGGTATGACTGTATATGACGACCTTCAACACACTCTGGCCCACCCCCTCTGTCACTCTCACCCCTCTGTGCCCCCCCTCCACATCTATAGCAATATATGTACATCAATATATATATATATATGTGTATATGTATACAGACATATATATATATATATATATATATATATATATATATATATACATATAGATATATCTATATATATATATATATATATATATATATATATATATATATATATAGAGAGAGAGAGAGAGAGATGTATATAAATTCTGAGTGAGGCACATGTGTACAGATGTATTGCAACAGGTGCCTGGTGACAAAGGCATAGAGTGAACACCAGTGTCAAAACCGGAGTACCATACCACATTCCAAATCACCTACACCAGTAACCACCAGATATGTGATTGGCTGCCCACCACTGCATGTGTCAGGGGTGAACAGGGTCATAAATGTGTACAATAGTGGCCCCAATGATATTCACAGTGGCACACTATCCCTGGAATACCTGCACATGGTATGTGTCAGCGAACATGGTGTGTCAGCTATGGACATGTAGGTCGGTGTACCCCTCCACACCACATAATGGATGCCATGGTATGGACCTCACATGACAGCTACAGATATGGAGAAGGACACAGTGACATGTACAACACTGTGACAATGCACTCAAACACATTACCAATGCACAGTGACTGACAACACCACAGAGTACACATATACTACCCACATAGAGGTTACCACTCCCGGATTTACATATGTAAGTCACACCCATGACAGATGTCCAACAACCATAGTAACACCTCACACCATCCACAACCTAAATGACTGTTGTGTGTCGTCCGTGCCACCGCAATAGAGTGCACATGTGGAGGTAAAAGTTCCTACCCACAGATAAGACATACCCTGCAATAAACCACACAGTGTTAAGAAGCAAGACTCCCCATGAGTACATGTCACACATACCCCTGCTGAATGTTAGTCAGATAGGTAATATGCCATATGAGTCACCCTGTGTAACTGCGTGACAGCAGCAGGTACCATCATACCACATGTGTCACAATGGTCAGGGTAGCAGAACAGTATGCTGCTGTAGTCCCAGGGGCAATAGCATATTGTATAGTATTGTATTGTAATGTAATGTATTGTGTTGTATTGTATTGGTATGTTGAGGTGCCTCCTTCGTGGAGTGGAACCACTGCTGCTGTGCGCCAGTGTACAGGTACATATCCTGTAGTCAGGCTAGTGTTACATAGCACTTCTATATGTGTGTTTAGCTCCTGTCAGAGTTTATGTAGCATGCAACTGGGGATACCATCAGGTCCCATTCATGTTGTGTATTCTGCTCTCCTGAGGGTGGCTCTCACCTGGACATCTGTGATGACAGGGAGGTTACAGTCAGCTGGGATAACTATGTCTTATTTTGGGGGAGAGGGCAGGGTGACACCTGCACTGAACCTGTCTGCTACAATGTTGTCAATATCTGTGGTGTCAGTGAAATATTTGTTGTTGTGTACTAACTATGGGCATAGAGGATGGATCCTGACCAGGTTGCTAACATAACTGAAGAAGGCCTTCTGGTTATCTGTAGTGTCCCTCTTGATTTCCCTCTCAAAGTTGCCCATGGATGTTTGTATGATGGAAAATAGATCCTTACTAGTGCTGCTCAGACATGCCCTCCCTTTATGGAATTATGCTCTGTCTTGCAGTAGCTTCCATCTTCTGTAATACAATCTGTCTATGGCTGGGGTCCACCAGACAGGATGCTGTCCCTTTGTGGAGAGTGTCTTGGTCATATATGGGATTGCATGATCCATGCATTCTCGGAGATGTCTGTAGAAAGCAATTGTGTAGTGGTCAGCATTGTGGGTTGTATCTGCCACTGGCCCAGTGGGCTGAAAGGATACCATGTCACTGTTATAAAGTGTAGTTTGCATCTGTAATGTTATTCACTATAGTCGTTTGTGCTGGTGGTGGAGGTGGGATATGTATATCCAGGGCAATCAGTGTGTGGTCAGCTCACAGTAGTTGATGATGTAGGCCATACAGTACCTAGATACAAACCCCCAGAGTGAGGAGGTGCTCTTGACCTGAATCAGTGTTCTGACTGCTGGGGTTTGGTATTATGTCGTATGGAGTGTGCCAGGTACTGTTGCACAGTTGCTGGCTGAGCACTGATACCTGGCCATTTACATGTGTATCCACCAATAGACAGACAGATGCTATATATGTGAGATATGTTGTATCATAACAGTCGAGTAGCATGTGTAGTATGTGTGCCAAATTCTGCTGACATATATTGCTGATATCAGGTTATTTTCTTTCTCAGGTACATGGCCCACCCGCGGAATCCCACTTACTCCACAGCTGAGGATGAGGAGATACACCAGAGCCTGGTGCAGGATTATGCAATACTCTTTTCCCGCACCAGCCAGAATCAGCAGGAGAGGGCTGCACTGTGGCAAGACCTTGTCCGTCGGGTAAATGACATAGGCACACATAATAGGACATATGAGCAGGTACAACATCACTGCAGTGATTTAATCAGACGTCCATCGGCGTGCATCGGATATCCACAGGCAACAGGTCGCCACAGGTGGTGGGGTGGCTACACATCCCCCACTCACCAGACTGGAGGGACTACTCATGAGTGTAGTGGCTCCAGTCCGCCAGCAACAACAACAGCAGCAGACATGCATTATGATGGAGGCTGGAGCCACGCAGCAGCAAGACAGTGAACATGCAGGTAATATGCCATATGTATAGTTGACTGTTGTGTACACTGGTAGTTAATGCATGTGTGAGGTGTGTCCTTGGTTTGTAGCTGTCACCATAGTATTTAATGTGCAAGTGTGATATCCTCAATATTAGCAGCTGACCTGTGAAAGGCAACTGTTGTACTACTGACCTGTATCATACTCAGTAACAATGGCACAGTTGTGCCCACTGACATTAGTTTCTTCACGTCTGCAGGTCCCTCTGGTATAACAGCAATGCAGCCTATCCATGCTGGTGAGTGTGTATTAACAATTCCTGTAATAGTTTTGATAGTAATAGTACTATTTGGCTCACTTAGTAGTGCTCTTTGTATACATGTAGGCGTGTCTGTGTCTGTGTGTTGATATCACGCATACTGAGTACTGTACAATTGTGTGAAACTGTGTGCATGTGTGCATGTGTGCATGTGTGCATGTGTACATGTGTGCATGTGCATGTGTGCATGTGTGCATGTGTGCACATGTGCATGTGTGCACCTGTGCATGTGTGCATGTGTGCACGTGTGCATGTGTGCATGTGTGCATGTGTGCATGTGTGCATTTGTGCACCTGTGCATGTGTGCATGTGTACATGTGTGCACCTGTGCATGTGTGCATGTGTGCATGTGTACATGTGTGCATGTGTGCATGTGTGCATGTGTGCATGTGTGCATGTGTGCATGTGTGCACCTGTGCATGTGTGCATGTGTACATGTGTGCATGTGTACACGTGTGCATGTGTGCATGTGTGCATGTGTGCATGTGTGCACCTGTGCATGTGTGCACTTGTGCATGTGTGCATGTGTGCATGTGTGCATGTTTGCACGTGTGCATGTGTGCATGTGTGCATGTGTGCACCTGTGCGTGTGTGCATGTGTACATGTGTGCACCTGTGCATGTGTGCATGTGTGCATGTGTGCACGTGTGCATATGTGCATGTGTGCATGTGTGCACATGTGCATGTGTGCATGTGTGCATGTGTGCATGTGTACATGTGTGCACCTGTGCATGTGTGCATGTGTGCATGTGTACATGTGTGCACCTGTGCATGTGTGCACGTGTACATGTGTGCACCTGTGCATGTGTGCATGTGTGCATGTGTGCACATGTGCACGTGTGCACATGTGCATGTGTGCATGTGTGCATGTGTTCATGTGTACATGTGTGCACCTGTGCATGGCCCAGAGATGGTACCACATAGACAGGTGTCCAGGGGTTCTCGTGGGAGCATCCGTGGGCGTACTGCCCCTGTCAGACGTGCCCACAGAGGTCTTACAACCTCAGCTATGTTTTGGGCTGTCATGCAGGCACAGTCACATATGGAACGGTACACCAGACAGGGTCTGAGGGAGCTGACAGCATGTCGCACAGCCATGACTGACAGTATGCGTGACATTGTGGCTGCCATCCGTGATTTCACTGATGTCATAGACAGACGTTGTGGGGACATATTAGACCGGTTCCACAACTACATGTCCATGAGCCAGGGCGATGGTGGGTGGTTGAGGCGTCGACGTGGCCGTATGCCAGCAACAGCAGCAGCTGGCAGTCGTCGCGGATGACAACAGGGCTGCGGCCGCCCCCGTAGTGCCAGCAGCAGCCCCAGCAATGCTGGGTCTGTGCTGTCATCAGACCACCCCAGGAGACCACGTGCACGTGGCTCTGGCCAGGCCCGACAGGGATCTGTGTCCAGTCAATGAACACCTGCTTCTGATGACAGTACCCAGTCTGGGTTGGTACTGGATACGGTCCGTAGCACCCCTGCAAGGCACAGGTACCGTGTCCATGGCCAGAGACACTGATCTGTATGACCTGGCAGGTACAGTTTGTGGCTGTCCACAAACACCAGTATATGGCAGCCATGAGGTGGAACTGTGTGCATCCATACACACATGCAAATTGACAACACCTAGGGCTACCGCATATACGCACACACTGCATCAACATTGCCCCACCTTCTACTGCTGTCCCTCACCAACACACATACACATACATGTCAATCGGTGGTATCGGTGGCTGACTCAGACATACCAAGTTCACACCCTGTGCATATGATGAAACTGTGCCACCTCCTGCAATCTGTAACAACCGTGCAGGTACAGGTTAACATGTTGCTGATGCACAGGGTGACCACATAGATGTGTAGTAATAGTATCATGTTGTTAACAGTACTGTGTGCTGAATTAATTGTGGGTATATCACAGCATGCCTGATGCAGTAAGTGTGTGATTGTCATGTACTGTTGTCTACACCCATGGTAATTACCATAGTGTATCATCTGCACATGTTGGCATACTGGTGGTAATGATGTCAACAGAAGGCTACATACATAGGTAGCACAGGTGATAAGGTAATGAATGTAGTAATACACAATGATGGACATGTAAATTGCAAGTGGCATGTTGCCCACACTGGACTCTGCAATGCAGATGTTTGAGGATGTTGATATGTGTGCAGTACTACACGACTGGTACAGGACTCACAGGAGCACCCTAGCACTGCATGCTCACATCTCATACCATGCTAGACAGCCCCAACACACAAAACTAACTGTCACAGGAGGGAGAGTCCCCATATATGTCAGGGATACTGTGGTGGCAGGCCAGGTAGCATACATCCTACTAAGTATGGAACCACTGAGTGAAGGCTCAGTGTCTGTTATTTGACATGTGTATTACTGCAGGTATGAGCACATGGGTTTCCATCCAGTTATTGTACATCCTGACAGTACATGGTCTGTACACTTGTGTGTGCTGAGACTGGACCATAGCCATCTGACCCATGTATTTCCATGTACATGTGCATAGTGCCTGCATATTTGCAGTGTTACCTACTGGAAGTGGTACAGCTTGTTTGTTGTACAATGGACTACATGCAGCCCTGTTTACTGTAGCTTTGTTTGCATGCATGTTTGCTTGCAATTACCCTGGAATACTGATCACACCTGCAATGCATAGTTATAGAGCTTCTGTGGACTCCTAGTGCCATCTGCATAGCTTACTATATGTATGTCCATGTCCCACTTGACAGGATGTCACTGTTTGTCCTGTTTACATGTACATTGCCTGTGACACAGTGCATATGACTTACCTGGCATGTGTCCACGTGAGCAGTCATATATGCTACTGCTAACTAATCACAGGCACTACACCTTCACATATTCATCTTATGTTGAACTACCTGCTTCGCTAGGGATGGCCTGCACCTGTCACCCCTGGGCTTTCAGATATTGGCAAAGGCTCTTGCTACCCCATAGTGCCTATGTTAGGCAAGGCTCAAATGACAAACCCACCTTCATAGGTATCACAAGGGATAAGAAACTAAGAGTAATGCTACCCAACGCCAGAAGTCTAAACCTCCAGATGCATGCACCCGAAACTCTCCTTGGCATGGAGAACATCGATATCTGTGCAGTAACAGATGCCTGGTTCAGGGCTACTGAGAGCACACCAGCACTACCAGGTTTAACCTGGTTGATTTCTTTGAAACAGTCACCAAGGCCATTGACGAGGGGAAGGTGGTTCACACAGCCTACCTGGACCTCGCAAAAGCCTTCACAACAATACCCCACTTGGGCATTCTAGAGAAGCTCACCAGCTTAAATATAAGTCCCTATGTCACTAGATGGATTGCACAATGGCTCAAGGACAGAACCCACATGGTTAGAATTGCTGGAGCCATGCCAGACTCCAAACCAGTTACGAGTTGTGTCCCACAAGGCTCAGTCCTGGGACCTCTCTTGTTTGGTATATATTTATTGGAGGTACAGGCCAACACGGACGGACTGTGGCTGACCAGATATGCAGATGACTGCGAACTGGCCACCATAATCGACTCTCCAGCCGACACAAGCATCTTCCAAAGGGGCATCATAGAAACAGACAACTTGTTTCAGAGCCATGGCCTTCAGTTGAACAGTGTTTAGAAAGGGAAATGTGCATCCTGTAGTCTGTTCTCCTAGTTGCCAAAAGGGACAACACACTAACCCCCCTCAGCCAAAAACACACACTTGCCATTTGCATGATTCAAACCCCTATCTGACTATGTTATGACACTTGAGACAGACACTTTAGCAGAGTGTGCTATTTGCATTATTGGGAGGTTTTTCTTCTCTTGCTGTACTTATAGGGTGCTGACATCATCAGTGTTTAGAAAGGGAAATGTGCATCCTGTAGTCTGTTCTCCTAGTTGCCAAAAGTGACATTTCCCTCACACACAATTGCACACACACTAACCCCCTAAGCCAAACACACACACTTGCCATTTGCAGGATTCAAACCCCTACCTAACTATGTTATGACACTTGAGACAGACACATTAGCGGAGCTCACTGTTCACATTACGGGGAGGTTTCCTTTCTCCTGCTATACTTATAGAGTGCTGACATCATCGGTGTTTAGAAAGGGAAATGTGCATCCTGTAGTCTGTTCACCTAGTTGCCAAAGGGGACATTTTCCTCACACACACTAACCCCCCTCAGCCAAAAACACACACTTGCCATTTGCAGGATTCAAACCCCTATTTGGGTATGTTATGACATTGGAGACGGACACATTAGCAGAGTGTGCTATTCGCATTAGTGGCAGGTTTGCCTTCTCTTGCTGTACTTATAGGGTGCTGACATCATCAGTGTTCAGAAAGGGAAATGTGCATCCTGTAGTCTGTTCACCTAGTTGCCAAAAGGGACATTTTCCTCACACACACTAACCCCCCTCAGCCAAAAACACACATTTGCAGGATTCAAACCCCTATCTGATTATGTTATGACACTCAAGACGGACACATTAGCAGAGTGTGCTATTCGCATTACTGGGATGTTTCCCTTCTCTTGCTGTACTTATAGGGTGCTGACATCATCAGTGTTTAGAAAGGGAAATGTGCATCCTGTAGTCTGTTCTCCTAGTTGCCAAAAGGGACATTTCCCTCACAATTGCACACACACTAACCCCCCCTCAGCCAAACACACACACTTGCCATTTACAGGATTCAAACCCCTACTTAACTATGTTATGACATTTGAGATGGACGCATTAGCGGAGCGTGCTATTTGTATTACTGGGAGGTTTCCCTTCTCCTGCTATACTTATAGAGTGCTGACATCATCTGTGTTTAGAAAGGGGAATGTGCATCCTGTAGTGTGTTTTCCCAGTTGCCAAAACGGGGATTTCTCTCCCACAGACTTACACACACACCAACCCCACTCACACACTGAGCATTTACAGGATTCAAACCCCTATCTAACTATGTTATGACACTTGTGACAGATGCATTAGCCGAGCGCACTAATTCACATTACTGGGAGGTTTCTTTTCTCCTGTTGTACTTATAGGGTGCTGACATCATCTGTGTTTAGAAAGGGGAATGTGCATCCTGTAGTGTGTTTTCCCAGTTGCCAAAAGGGACATTTTTCTCCCACAGACTTATATACACACCAACCCCACCCACACACACACACACACACTGAGCATTTGCAGGATTCAAACCCCTACTTAACTATGTTATGACACTTGAGACAGACACATTAGCAGAGCGCGCTATTCACATTACTGGGAGGTTTCTTTTCTCCTGCTGTACTTATAGGGTGCTGACATCATCGGTGTTTAGAAAGGGGAATGTGCATCCTGTGGGGAGGCAGACGTCAAGCACACTCTGGCTAAGCTGTCATTCCCTAGGGCAAACAGCCTAGTGTTGACCTCTACACCCATATGTTTAATTGTCAAATGCACATTATTTGTTGCTGATAGACTGTTTGCACATCTTTATTGCCATTGCATTCCCTGTTTGTATGAACAACATGTGCATCTGTGGAAGATGTTTGCATATGGGAGGGATCCACTATATCACGTATGTCTCTGTAGTCATTTAACTGTGTGCACTGGGCAGACTGCTGTAATGTGGTTGGTTCCTGGAATAACACGTAAAAATACCAGATATGTGTGTCCAACTGCTAAACTGAGATTTGGCCTAAGTGTGTGAGCATGCCCAGTTCAGCCTTCCCATGGCATGTTGTCTGACATATGTCTCATTTCTCAAAGTGTGTGAGCATGCCCAGTGTGAGCATTCCATATGTTGAACTCTGCAGCCCACCACATTTGTGGATGAGTGTGAACTTCAACAAATATCTCCCGTTTATGGTTGTTTGTTGTGTGTCATGTTGTGTAGTTACTGTACAACTGCTTTGTGTGTGAACACAACAGGATTATACTGTGCCTGCAGTGTTTGCATGGGATACTTTGCATACAGTTGTCAACATCCTTTCACACTGACCTAACACTGTAGTACTGTATAGTGTACTGGTAGTACTTTGACTGTGGTGGACAGTATCCTGGGCTTTAGTGCTATCACTGCTTTACATTTCGAATAGTGAGCACAACAGCCTGGTTAGGGGCCAGTTGTGTACATCTGACCATGTTGCATTCTGTTCAGATATGAACTACCAAAACCAGGCTTGTCCAACATTGGTAGTGTATTCCACAACATAAGTGTACATTTGCAAACAC
Source organism: Protopterus annectens (assembly GCF_019279795.1). Lineage (NCBI taxonomy): Eukaryota > Metazoa > Chordata > Ceratodontiformes > Protopteridae > Protopterus > Protopterus annectens. The sequence goes on from NC_056729.1 coordinate 1,056,439,342, forward strand.
AAGCGATGTGCCCTAGTCCATGTCTAATGCTAGTTGGAGAGTGTGTTTGTCCTTCAACACACATTGTAAGTGGAGTTTGCCATGACATATGTCATGGTTAGTATACTGTGCCTCTGTCTACCTGGGACATGACAGTGATACCCAGGATAAAGCTACCATATCCCATCCATTCATCAAGATTCCTATTGAGGAAAATTGATAAGTGACTCTATGGGTAGCCTGTACTGGGAGTTCACTCATGGGTGGGGGTGGCTTCTGTGTTATGGATCATGCAGTACAGCTTGTCCTATGTAAGTCAGTGCTGGGGTTCAGGTCTCTCATGTGCATAGCTCACTGCCATTCAGATTGTACAAGGTGCAGCATGTTTATTGATACCAGCAACACGGGCAACACATGGCATCTATGCAAGCTCTTTGATACTCCTGGTGAGGTACTGTTGGGGACTTTACGGTTGATGGAGGTGTCTGCTGAGGTACATCCCACAGGGGCTATTGTAGTCAATTGTACCACTGATGGAGGATGACTGCAGAGCCACAATGACCTCCCCTTATCTAGATCTGACAACCTTCATGATTAGGTGGGTATATGGTATGTTTCTGTAAACACTACAGTACATGTTTGTCCAATGCAGGATATCTATCACCTTGTGTCCCCAGGTCTCTCATTACATATTAACTACATAATGGGTTAACACCTATGTGGTCATTTGTGGGCACTTACTGTATATCCACGGGGGTTGACTATACACTTTTCTGCAATTAGCTTGCTGACATGGCTATGGCACCAGTTGTCTGTTTCTATGTGGCCCTTTTGTGGGATGCTTGTGTCAGCTGGTGGATCATATATGGTGAGCAGTTTGTAGTCATCTGCAAACATGTTCAGACACAGTCCTTCCATGTTTGCCTGTACCTATGGGACATATATACCAGACGAGGGAGATCCCAGGACCAAGCCTTGTGGGATGCCAGTTATATCTGGTTTGTAGTCTGACATGGCTGCAGCATGTCTGACCATGTCTGTTCTGTCCTTGGTCTGGTTTGCAACCCCTCTACTGACATAGGGGTTTATATTTAAGCTGGTGAGCTTATCTATAATGAACACGTAGGGTATTGTATAGAAGCCTTTGCAAGGTCCAGCTACGCTGTGTGGACCACATTGCCCTCATCAATGACCTTAATGACTGTTTCAATTGAGTCAAACATGTTTAGGGCAGGATCTGCACTTAAGAAAGCCACACTGGGTAGGGTCCGGTGTCAGTAGGTCCCCAATATCTTTATGTCTGTGGTACATGCTGATCCTTTCCATAGCTGTGCAGACCGAGCTTCTCAGGATTCTGGGGTAGTAGTTTTCAGTATCCATTCAGGCAACACCTTTGTTGAGAAGGACCACTGTTGTTGTACACTGCTCTTTGGGTACATATTCTGTGGTAAGGCTGACATTGAGCAGTAGTGTGATTTGGCATTCCATTCATCTTGGAGTCCATGTTGCACTCAGCCCAGGACACCATCTCATACCATTGCTGCTGTGTGTTTTGCTTTGTAGATGCTGGCTGTTACCTCAGCATCTGCAATGTCAGGGGGCCAGCAGTCTGCTGGGATAGATATTCTGCATTCTGGGGGGGGGGGGGGGTTGCACTGCACCTGTCAGGATGTATGTTGGCAATATGTGTGTGTGTTTGTAATATTTGTGTGATTCAGAGCATATCTGTGAATTCCCAACACGGTTCCTACCATCAGTTGTGAAAGCCTTGGGATTATCCTTAGTGTCTTGTACAATTTGTATCTTAATAGGTTCATAGGTTCATACTAGGCTATCCACCCTAGGGCATTTGTTAGCCTAGCCAGAGTGTGTGTGGCTTTTGCCACCCCTTGCTATGTGAATATTATGGCCATTTATGATTTGCTTTGCTGTGCCTCTGTCTGGACATGACACAGTGAAGACCCCCAGTGTAACTCTACAATCATCCATCCACTTGGCAAGATTCCTGTTGAAGAGTGTCAGTGAGGGGCTCTGCCTAACATGGAGTGGGATTCTGGTCCAGGGTGTGGGAAGCCTCCGGATTATGTATCTGTCCCCCCAGCACATCCTATTTCATTATTTGTTGAGGTTGACATCTCTCACTCTCACAGCTCCGATGGCTTTGAGTTTTCTGGGGTGGAGCATGTCCATTACTCCTGTGTTGGGCATGGCCTTCTACAACAGGCATGCAATGCCTCTGTGTAGGCAGTATGTGACTGCATTCAGCTGGGGTGTCTACAGCCAGGCAGCATATGACATGTATTTGAGACCCTTTATCCTCTTGGTGAGGTACCTTTGAGGTCTTTCTAACTGCTGCAGGTGTCAGGTAAGGTACATCCCATATGAGGCATTGTACTAGATTATGGGTGTGATAAGAGAACAGTATAGGGGCACAATGACCTCTGTTGACGTAGATGTGAATCCTTTCCTGATACAGTGTAAAATGTAGACAGTCTTCCTAGCCACATTGGCAATGTGAGTGTCACATAACAGGTTACTGTCCACTTGTGTCCCTAGGTCCCTGATTACTCCTTCCATAAATAATGGTTTACCACCTATGTGGTAATTTGTGGTACCTTGTTTGGTATTTGGTGGGACATTCATACTGTCCAGTGTCTTCAGGATGGCTGGGTGGGGTTCCTGTGTGTGAGAGTGTGGTCTGTAGCATGCTACAGACTGTACAGCAGTCTTGCCTACAGTTAGTTGCACATGGGTGGACTCCAATGCCTTGTGCATTGTCAGTTACCTGGACGTATGGGTGTTTGTGCTGAATATGGATGCTCACCCTCCTTTTATGTTTTGTTCCAGGTTTTGGGGCCATGACACATGATATGTGGTATAACCTGGTAGTGCTGGTGTGCTGTCAGGAGGCTTGCAGCAGGTTTCTGTCACTGCACAGACATCAATGTTCTCCATACTGGGGATGGCCTTGGGAGCATGCATATTGGGGTTTACACATCTGGCATTGGTCAGCATTACCCTTATGTTTCTTTCCACTTATGTTTTCTAGGGTGGTGGGTTAGTCTTTTCAGCCTTGCCTACAAAAGGCTCTATGGAGGTAGCAAAGGCCTTATCCAATATTCAGACGCCCAGGGGTAACAGGTGCAAGCCATCCCAAGAACAGCTGCGTGGCTTGTCAAGCATGACATCCCAAGCAGACAGACATTGGATCCCCTTGGAATGACACCAGTAAGTGTGCCACTTGCTATGACTGATCATTCCGTGTTTGTACTGTGGCATTATTCTTGATAAGGGTAGGATGCTGCAAACGGTGAGTGTCATACTGGCCTGGACTACATAATCATAGAGCTCATCTATGTCTCTTTTCATGTAGTCTATGGAGGTACATCTCAGGTCATTCACACCAGCATGGACTATGACTGCATCATATTTCTACTTGCTTTGGAGTGACCTGCATACTTCTGTTATGTGGCGTATTGTGGCAGCCTACAGGCAGCTTACTGTACCCTTTCCCTTGTTCAGTCTGGTGTGCGGGACAGCAGTGTGTCTGACTATGGAGTCACCTATTACAACTGTATCAGGCATGTTGTTTCTCCTTCTGGCCTGTGACTGTTTGGCACACCAGCTTTGTGTACTATGTGTTGCATGTGCTATGTTTGGAGGTTGTTTGATTGGGTGTCTGCTTTAGAGGCCTCTGTTGGTGTGCTGTGTTTGTAATTTGTGTCTCCGGGAATGTTTTTCTGTGTTTATGTCTTTGGTTTGCAGTTGTGATAGGTCTATGTGGGACTGTGTTTGTGGTGTGTGTGGTTACCTTCTCCTCCTGACTAGTTTTGGGAGTACTGAGTTGAGGGAGCTGAGCCTCCAGTTTGGATAGATGGTTGCATCTCTCACATATATTTGTATTTCTTGGGTGGAGTTGGGGGTTGTCTGTGTACTTGGGGCAGGTGTAACATTGCCTTAGGATTCACAGATTCAACTTGTTGTGGCTGGCCTTAGTGGATTGTATGTGTGGACATATTTTATTGCCATACTACTGATCAGTGATTACTTCATTGTTTATGTTTGCTCTATCATGTAGTAGCTTCCTCATTCTCTTGCATGGTTTGGTTATGGCTGGTGTCCACCATGCCAGATGCCTAGTGTATGGCATTGTGTCTTGTTTTAATTTAGGATTGCATAATCCAAGCATTCCTGGCAGTGTTCATGGAATGGCTGAATTACAGGTTCTGAGGTGTGGCCCATATTTTGCACCTGCACAGGACCTTTAATGGATTCCACATCAGTTTGGAGGAGTGCAAATATTGCTTTACACATGTTTTCCACTGTGGTTTTCTGGCCAGGGACTGTGGTCAGGATTTGTATATCCAGTGTGATTACTCTATGGTCTGGTTTTACCAGTGAGCAATACACTTCTCGTCTTGCCATCCAGTACCCATGTTGCTGATTATCACATCCAGTATGCTTACCCCTCTTGTGGGAGTGGTACGTTGTTCCTGGGCCTTTTGGTTTATGGATTCTATGAATTTTTGTCCTACACTGTTGGAGCTAGTATAATGCTCCCAGTCTATGTCTGGGTATTTTCAGTCACCCAATATAATGTGGTTTGGAGGACTTGATATATTCATGTATTCCAGCATAGGCCAGGTGCAGTTTCTGGTGTTGGGATGGTAGCCTGTAGCAGGCTATAAACTGGGGGGCAGTTTTAGCCACTGTTACTTGACCATGGCTAGTGCATGCAGCTTTTTGTTGTGGTACCAACATGGGGGTGTGGTTATCCTTGACAATTCTTGCTAGTCACCCTCCTTTTGTAGCTTGTTCCATGTTTTGAATCTGTACAGCACAGTATGAGGTGTAACCTGGTAGTGTTAGGGTGCTGTTGTGAGCCTTGACTCAGTTTTCTGTTACAGCACAGATATCAACATTCTCCATACTGGGTGAGTTTAGACTGCATGCATCTTGCTGGTTCGACTTATCCCTTATCTTATTCTTATCCCTTCTGATACCTATGGAGATAGGTTTGTGTTTTGAGCCTTACCTATTCAGGGCACACTGTGGGTAACAACAGCCTTTGCCAGTATCCATACAGCCTGCACTGATAGGTACATGCCAGTCCTAGCAGGTGGAGCATCATGTCATGCTCAGCATGTCATCCCAGACTGGCACACATTGGATCCCCTTTGACTAACTGCAATACTTCAGTCAATTATTGCACTTGATCATCTCATTGTCATATTGTGGCATGATGCTTGGTGAGGGTAGGATGTTAGTCAGGGTCCTCAGGTGTGCATATAGTACATGGTGTTACATTACTTAACACATGGCATTCATGCCTCAGGTGGTGCTGCAGGGCTGCCTCTGTCGGATGCACATATTACACTTCCCTGTACATGTTTGTGAGCAGGTCATGTCATTGTAGGCATCCATGTTATTATTTGAGTGAGTCAGAGGGGGTATCATTCCCAGGGTTCCTACTGAGCCAGTGTATGTGCTATACGTTGCCTCTTTGCCAAGGCCAGGGCATACTGGGCACGCCTCCTTCTGCCTACTGGGGCAGGCTCAGGTTGTTCCTCCTCCGAGTCACGCTCTGCCTGTGATGGCCTTGGCAATGGTGGGGGGCTGTTTGGCCCGGCCCTATGCTGGTCCTGCTGCAGCTGTTTTTGCAAGATCATATTATGTAGCATAGCACATACCATGACAATTTGGGTACATGTAGTTGGTGTGTACTGCAAGGCTCCACCAGATGTGTCCAGACACCGGAACCATGACTGGAACCATGACTTGAGCAGCCCAAACACTATTACATTACGTGTTTGTGCGTGTGCCTCATTATGGCGTTCCTGTTCAGGTGTGTGTGCGTTTCTGATGGGTGTCATCAGCCACGGCTCCAGTGCATAACCTGCATTCCCCACTAGGTGTCCGTGCTGGATGTCCCCATTGGCAAATGTCTGGTACAGCTGCGTCAAATGCCAGATGTGGGAATCATGGTAGCTCCCAGGACAGCCAGCACACAGATTCATTATTATGCCTTGGGCATCACACATGACCTGGCAGTTGATGGAGGGGAAGCCCTTGCGGTTGATGTATGCCCTACCCCGCTCACCGGCTGGTGCTTTGATGCGTATGTGCGTGCAGTCTATTGCACCCACTACCTCAGGGTATTCCGCTATTTGCTGAAAGAGATGCATATTGCTGGCCAATACCTCACGGGCATTGGGGAAATATACATGATCACCGACATGTGCTGACATGGCATCCAGGAACTGGTGCAGTACCCTGGAGGCTGATGCCTGTGATATCCCCATCATATCACCAGTTGGTCTCTGGAAGGTACCTGTTGCTAGTATTCTTAGGCCAACACATACCTTGGTTTCCACTGGGATGAGTTCCCCTCTGTTGGTTCTGTGTGTGAGGCGTGGCCTGCACAGCTCCACTATTTGCTGCAGGAGGTCTCTGTCCACTCTATAGCTCTACTATCTCCAGCTCATGTAACCCATGGTAGGTGACCCTGGGCCTGTACACTCTTCTCCATCTCCTCACTGTGGGTTGTCTGGCACCATCTGCATTGTCACCACCCTCAGCAAGTCGCCTATGTCTCATTATGACAGCTATGGCAGCCCCTAACATTTCTGCTCTGAGTTCAGCTTTTTCAGTTTTCACTTCTAATAGCTTACTCCTGTCTTGCAGTGTCTCTTGAGAGAAACATCCTGCACTGCTGTTTGCAGAGTTTTAAGTGCTGGGCTGGGCTACTATTCTGCCTGTGTAATTGCCTGCTTCTAATTGTTTTCACCTGCTAGCTCCAGCAGTATTCCCTGCTAGCTTCCTACTAAATCTGTTGCTTCCTTTTTCCTTTCTGTTTCCTCAGGGAGGAGCCGTGTGCAAACCAGCAGAAACACGCTCACAGTGGCTTACACGCGTGCACACATGCTTACACGGTTCAGAATCTGCTTATTCGGATTCAAACGCGTGCATGCCCACGCAAACAGTGTTAGACATCTCCCAACACGCTCCCACATGCTCAGTCTGCCTTACACGCGCGCACACTGCCTTACTCGCGCTTCATGGTGTGCACACGTGCGCATGCATGCCCAGCAAGAAACTTCGGTGTAGGCAACAGTGTACACCTTCCATTTCTTGACTTTCTCATGCTTATCTAGTGGCACACCTCTTTCCATGATATCTGTCTGACATCTGTCATGTAACTCTGACCTCCAATGAACTGCATTTCTTTCTACCATTCCCCCCTGTGATGTCACCTATCTCCTACTCTGTTCCTCCCCCTTCTGTAACTCTTACATTACTCAGACTGTGCTCATTTGCTATGTGACAGTGGAATTCAGTATCCTAACACTCATTTTCATCAGATTGCCTACTAATGCTTAGTTACATGTCTTAGACTCAGCTTCCCCCCTTAGCAACCACTACACGGTGGCCATGTTGGTTTTGGTCTGCTGGTCCCTGCATTGACATTCCATGTATTGCATAAAACCCACATTTGTGGATTTATAACCTTCGTTTTTATGTTTTATACAGCGCAGCCCGTTTGCGCGGGGCTGCGCTGGGTTTAAACATCGGCAATCGCCGAAAAAAATATATATATTTTTAATATATTTGCATCAGGTTACTTTGCCAATGGCCACATATTTGGCCATTGGCATGCTGCCTGACACATATGCACCCTTTATTTGGAGCTGACATGGCTCCATTGCAGTTTTTGCAGAAACGTACTCAGTTGTCAACTGAGTACATTTCTGCAGCTAAAACGGCTCTTACACGGGCTGTTCTGGGCTTCCTGGATCGCTAATCATCCTCATTTGCATGCTATTTGGCTGCAAGTGAGGTGATTAGCTTATCCATGCCCACTCCGTGTAAGAGACGTTTTAGCTTGTCTCTTACACGGACTTTGGGCTGTTCCTGGATCACGAAGGCTGCATGGAGTCTTACACTATTCTTAGACTCCGTGCAAGCCTTCGTGAATCCGGCCCAAAATGTTTGTCACTGAGGCAGTTCACAGAAAGCAGAAAGGTTTTCATGACTTATCGCATTATATAATGTCTGTCCGTGAAATGTTATATTAAATCTTGTCATTTATTAAGCATAAGCTGGATAACTCTGTAAATGTAAGGGCCATATTAGTGTGGCAACTGGCACAAGAGCATTTTTTCCTTTTTTTTATCTCATGGGAAGAGAAAATGATACACCCAAACCAACCCTGGTAGAATGTCCATGGTGCTCGTAGCTGTCCACTGAGATTGTGCCATAATAAGTCCAGTGACTGGCAGCAGCTATCAGATAGCCAAGTCACCCTTTCAGAGTTCCCAGCCTGTTCTTGGAAAGACAACACCTCTTGCAATGATACAGGAACATTTTCAGTTTGAAATGGCTGCAAAATGAAAAGCCAAATAGAGTTATAACATGCAGTCTGTTTAGTTCCAATATCCACAAGGAAATATTCTTTTAAAATGTCAGCAACATCAACATTCTTGTGGCCAGTTTGTTTTGGTAATAAGAATGTATCTAACAACTGAGCAAGAAAAAATATTTTTTTTATGGCAGAACCTGATGATGTCAAATGTCCTCTTTACCTCTATAGTGTCCCAAACTCATGAATTACTACATAAACATAACATGAGTCTATGAAAGTATTAATTGTTTTATCCAGTGCTAGTTTGCTAGCTTTAGTGATACCTATTAGTTTTGCAACTTGAATGGACATATTCTCATTTAATCTCCTGTAAGCAGGATTTGCTCTGTAGTGCCAAGGGAAAATGTTGCCATGAGTGAGCTATTTTCACTGTGAATACAGGACCGATGTACAAGCAGGATGTATCTTGGTATCTGTCAGGTCAGATCTAGAAGAAAGCACATGGTTAAAGAAAAATAAATGCACAGTCTTAAGGCATTTTCAAAGCCCCTGTTAGAATTAAAGATGCAGGATTCAAAAGTGGACACCTAATAATTTTCAGGAAAGAGTTATTTAATAGTGAAAGTTCATATTAGAATTTCAAAATGCTCACAAGCACTGAGTGTCGTTATAATAACAAGGCATCTATTGAATGTGGAATTGCAACAAAGATTTTGTGTCCAAGTGAAACTGAAAATGCCATATCTAGTATCCTGGCAGTTGCAGCCACTTCCTTAAAGCATTGTGGCAGAGCTATTGCTACATGAAGTAAGATAGTGCTAAAATATATTGCAAGTCTAAAAACATTATTTCTGCATTGCATTAACAAGCCTAATGCTACTGGGTTTTGCTTGTAACAAAACAAGAAAAATTCCTTCAAATAACTGGGTAAGCTAAGGGCACAAGGGATGAATGAATGCATTCTCATGTTTTTTTCTTGCCAATATAGTGGTCCTAGAATGCCTCACTTTTAAAAAAAAACTACTCTCAAAATTAGAAATTCATTGTCTACAATAACCTGCTAATCTAAGGAAAGCATGGAGCTGCTTCAAAGTTACAGGATGTGGTGCAAACGGAATAGCAGAAAACTGAGAAGATAGAATGTGACATTGCTACAGAAATGAGATGTCCTAGGTATTGAACCTATGGCTTTCACAATTATGCTTTCTTTTTTACCCTATTGCAAGTAAAGGTAAACAGACATTGAAAGGGTGAAATGAACTAGAGAAAACAAAAGCAGAAACATTAATAACAGAAAAAGTAGACAAAATTGAAATACGAACTTTAATTGGGTTAAGTAGGAATGGCTACTGAATTTACAGCTTTAAAGTGTGGTGCTGAATAAGTTGATACTATTTGTTTATTCCCCTGGTTTCTTAATAGGTAGTGTGAGTGTCTTCTACAGCCTTTTAGTGAAAACTATAATTCCTTTATGAAATGGTACTGAAATTACATGTTCATGCCACTTCTCTGCCTCTACTGAAAGGAGATACTGAATAATCTATTTATGGAAGTGACTCCAGGCATTAAAATTACTTTTACAGATTCTGCATCTTTAATATAGCCTACCTCATTGCCATGGCAAGTCCACTGCTGTTGTGTGACGGAATGAAGGAATGAGTTGCCATTGAATTGCCAGGTGGTTGGTTGATTCCTAGGATAGCAAACAGTGTCTTTATCTATATTGCAAATGGAAGGTACAAATCAAAGGATAGTGGTTTGTTTGAAATGTAGAAAGGGATCCTATCAGGAGTACAGTAGTTTGTACAGTTTAATTTACACAGAAAATCTCTGCCTGCAGGTTAAGTGGTACAGAAGTTTCTGTAACAAAAACATGTCTACCGTACAGAAGCTTCACCTGAATAGGTACAGGTATAATTTTTTTTTTTTTTTTTTTTTTTTACAAATTTATTGGAATTCCTCTCTGTCCAGAATTTTTAGAAAGGGCGACGGTTATCGTGTCAAATAACACTACTATGTAGCTTTAGTGTCTATGAGGAAACAAATGCTTACATCTTGCATTTTAACTTAAAAGAATCGTGTTGATCTCCAGGCAGCAAATTAAATAACTGTGATTTCTGCTTATAACCGTCCTCGCCAGGCAGTGTTCAAGGACAGTGATTTGGAATTTCAACAGGAGAGGGCTGATGAATTTGCGTGGGCATATCTTACTGTAAGGCTAAATTATGCTGCCTTGCCTTCACAGTAAAAGGATTAGTATTTCGCATAGCTGAGTTTTTATGATGCAGGAAGGGATAGCTGTTTCTTAAATGATTTTTCCAACCTCAGTTAAAACACAACTTACTGTCTGAATTAGTTTATGCAGATATTTGTATATTTTAATGTTGTTTGGTCTTACTAGAACTTTGTTGGGGTTTTATATAATTTGGTTTTATGTGCAAGCTGTATGAGTATTTCTTAAAGCTTTATTTTGTCTGCTACATCTCAGTTTCTTCTAAGATTATTGTGGAATGCTGTATGTGTGTGAAGTGCCTCATCTGTTTACATTCTGTAATCAAAGGGTACTAGGAGAGTCCATGGTAGGAGTAATAGATAGTTAAACATTCTGAGGAGTTTTTATATGAAGGTGGGGACAGATGGCAGCGGGTACCTTTCAGATGAAAACAGTTGTGACATCTGAAATTTTTCTAGCTTTTCTAAGGGGTACATTAACTATGGTTGTCATGTGCTAAATAGGACCCTCTTGCCTATTTTTTTTCATTTTGTTAACATTATATTTTAAACTTCTCACAATATAATTGTTTTCCTAATTTTTACTTTTTCCTACCTGTCATTAAATGCTATCCAGCAGGAGGCATTTTTTTTAGTAGTTTTTTTTAAACTTATTTAAAACATCCTTATGAAACAATCCTACTGCAATAAATTTAAGTGCACCATCATTTTTTACTAAGCTCAAATCACTTTACCAAAAAATTGCAGCCGTTTCGATCATATTTATTAATCATATGCCTGCCCAGAGTCTCATACTGTGGTTATTTTGAAATACCTGCATTAGCACTCATTGTAAACCAATACTCATACCAAAGAGATAGATATGTGACTTTCATTAGAAATCCACTCTCATACAGAGGGGGTGGTGTTGGCATAAGGGTTAAGGTTTTTACCTAATAGATACAAGGTTTGATTCTGATATCTGGTTGCATTAGGCCATAGTGGCCTAATGGATAAGGCATTGGTCTCCTAAGCCAGGGATTGTGTGTTTAGTCCTATGTGAAGTGTTATAATCTTGACACAAGTAGAGCTTTTGTCCTGCCTGCTCAGTCTGGTGGACTTCTTTGAGAAGGTTACCAAGGCCATGGATGAGGGTAAGACAGTGAATACCACCTACTGTGACCTGGCCAAGGCATTTGACACAATACCCCACTCAGGTATTATAGATAAACTCACAAAATTGGGCATAAACCTCTTTGTCACCAGATGGATAGCCAAATGCCTGACAGATAAGACACATTGTTAGAGTGGGGGAATCCACATCCAGCAAGATGCCAGTCATCAGTGGAGTACCACAGGGCTCAGTGCTGGCCCCCTCCAGTTTGGAATATACTTCTCAGATATCAAGACAAATGCAGATGGCCTTTGGCTGACCATGTTGATGACTGCAAGATGGGAGCAGTCACTGACTCCCCAAACAATGCTGATATCCTACGGAAAGGTCTCATGCAGACTAAGTGCATAATAATACCCTTTTAGAAATCAAATACCCCTGCAAATTACAACACTGATAGCATCCCGCTAAGAGTGGACCCAGTGTTGAGAGATCTGGGTAGTCAGATAGATAGTAATCTGAACTTTGACTATCATGTGTCCACGGTAGTGAGGAAACCTTTTATGTGTCTCAGCTTATATGTAAGGGCATGGCATCCAGATCTAAGTACGTCATAGTACCACTGCACTCTGCTCTCACCAGACTAATAACTGAGTACAATGCATCCTTTGACATGTATGTCGCCAGGCACCTGCAACAGTTAGAGTGTCCTCAGAGGTTTCTCACCAAAAAATACAGCATATAACCAACATGTCATATGCGGACTGATTAAAAGCCCTATCACTGTATTCAGTTTCCTACCGATTACTGAGGGGTGATCTGTGTCTGACCTACAAGGCAGTGTCTGGCCCAGACCCTGATGGAAATGTTGCATATTTGCAAAACTAGCTGCACAAGGGGTACCCAATCCAAAGATCGATACCTGATCTCTGACATGAATAGATCATGATGGAGAAACAGATATGTGTCACAGAGATTGCTACTTCTCTGGAATAGGCTTCCTATTCACATTAAGAAGACCCTTTTTCTGACCATCTTCAAGTGCAATCTACACCAATTGATGAGAAATCACAAATTCACTCATGGGGTGGCTCCCATGTCCCTTATGGATAGAGACGGTCTATAAAATAGCCAAAATGTCGCTTGCTAACTGGCTAGGCTTGTAAGGGTTCTTGAGCTGTTAGCCTAGTAATTTCCTATGAACTAGTAAGGAATTTTCTCTGTTCCCTTTTCTTTTAGTTTTGATTAGAACCCAGACTCATACATGAGAGAAATACACCATACATCTGACAAGGGTACTCCGTCCTTATTATTTCTTAATTGATAAAGTAACTTGCATTGCATACAGTTTCCCAGATTCATACAATTTACCTGCTCACATACAATTGCTGAGATTATTAGTATAGCTTACCCATACAGACTTCAAACTCTGCTGAAGGTAAGAAATATGATTGCATGCTGGCACATCAGAAATTCACCAGACAGAAAACCTACCAAGAATGAGCTCAGAGTTCATTTCTGTTGTAGCAACTCAAAAACAGCTTGAAAAGATCAGAGATTTTAAGTCACCAAACTGTTAATGAAAAATACAAAACTCAGACTTTAGTCAAGCAAGAAATCTCTTTATTGAAGAGCACAATCGTGGAAGACCAAGTAAAATAAACCTTTGGCACCCCAAGCTAAGGGAGAGCTCTTTTTTAATAGTAAAATCATATAGTATAAATGAAACAAATATTATACAGTTTTAATTGACTGACCAGAAAGAGTAAAACATGTTTCTGAAAGATCCTGCTGACAGACATCTTTGTGGTTTCTTATCATATTCTTGACTATACTGAATAACTAATTCTATTTCTGTAAATCTGAGCTAACTAAGCATGATATATATACCTATGTCAGGAGAAAAAATAACATTCTAAGCCACATGGATCTAGACCCCATTTTAATCCAAGATAGATTCCACTCTTGATTTGTTTTCTCATAAAAATCTAATTCCTTCAAAATACAATGAACTTGTTTCATATTTAATTTTTTGTATTGATTAAACAAAGTAGAGCACTGATCAACATGGGCCATTTTCAGACTCAGCCCAGAAGCTATTCCCTATTAACTGACTTGCTCAGAATCACATGACTGACAAAAGGAGGCTGAGGACTCATAGCCGTATTTCTCCACTTTAAATAACAGAAGATATTCTCTTCCATTAAGTATGTCTTGAATTCCCCAAATCACTCCTGATGTTACCATGTAGTATATGGTACAGGTCCCTATTAGAACAATGAAAATGCAATATATTGAACGACTGAAAAGTCGAATATTCCAGACCTCGAAATCGGTTTTGTGGGGGCTGTTCCCCCCACACGCCCCACTAACTATATATACCAACTCCGAGATCGCACTACAGTGAGGAAAGGGCAATTTTCCGATCTTCACTGTACCATGATCTCACAAAACCGATCACGAGGTACGGAATATTTGACTTTTCAGCCTTTCGATATATTGCATTTTCATTGTTCTAATAGGGACCCTATGTTACAGCACATGATCATGTTTCATTTTAACCATTAGGTGACAGCATGATATAAAGCTGCTTCTGCAGACATTGCTGTAAGCCTTTTAAACTAATGGCTCTTTAAGGGGCTTTGAGTTTACTATACATTGATTTGACCTTGCTATGTGTTCCTGAGGGTTTTGCTGCCAATGGCTGAGTGTAAAGTGGATAAGAATGCAACGTATGCATCACATCTGCATTAATTGCAATTCATCGGCAGCCATTTCTAACAAAGAATCATTGCTTACTCTGTGTCTCTGTTTCTGTTTACAGCATTGGCAGTGATTCACAGCTCTTCTGAGTTTTCACTTTTCTATGTGTAAATATGGAGTTAGTCAAAAGTAAGAAGGTAGGGGCGAAGATCCTCAACAAGGGTATGTAGGCAGACTTTAACCTGCAAAAAATGTGCTTGATTGTTGTTTTCATCCAAAGTTTCAACCATTTGGGTTCATCCAGTTGTAGCTTTGCCCAGTAGTAACTTAAAATTTCATAGTGGAACCTTTTCTGAGCAAGCTGAATGTTTATAATCAGTTTGATGAGGTTTCAGTATGTCCAGCAGTCATCAGCTCATGTTAGTGTCTGTAAGAGGAACATATCCGTTCATGATCTCTAACAAAGATGTAGTTAAAGTGCCTGCACCGCTTAGACAGAGTGTGTCTGAAAGCAGTCTGACATTTACAGCGCCATCATAAAATAATGTAGGTATTCATGAGGGTCTTGCTCTACAAAATTTAAGAAACAAAATAAATTCAACCCCCTTCTTCCAAATGCTGCCATCCTAAATACCTGTATCACATCAAACTTTACCACTGAAATCTTTAATAGAATAATGTTATTGTGTTTTGCAATTTAATATTCCTTATTAACATTCAGAAAACAAGATAAACATTAATCATCATAACAGCGAAACAAAAGGAAACAATGCATCAGAATAAGATAATAGTGCCCTCACACACTTAGCAATGCAGAAGTTGCAATCCATCATACCAGAATGTACAGACGCATGTGCAAAATGCAGTTGCCTGCACAGATGCATATACTATGGGGAATCATTACTAATCAAAAATGTACAGGAAGCCACTATATATGCCATTAAACAATTTGGCTGCAGCTTCAGACTGATTCAGTTTATTGATGGCAAAGTAGTTCACACTTCGCTTGGCTTTATATCTGGTCTTCCTCCATGCAGCAAGAAAAATATAATGCATGGATATGGAATGGTGTTTTCTTTCTCAGTATTTAAATAATGACTCATTGATTTTGTACTTGGTCTAACAAAGCATTCTTCCTTTGTGAAGCTGCTAGCCAGCCCTAATACATATTCACTGCTTGTTGGATCATGTCTCAAAATAAGGCAGTTTGTAGGCAGAACCACAAAATATATTCTAAGTCACCTTCTCCATAATTATTGCAGTTACTGTTAACACAATTTACAGCCTTATTAATGAAGAATAGAATGAGGTATACATTGTACCCCACTTTCATTTACATTGACTTTAGCCTTGTTGAGTCTGTTGAACTTACAGCCTCTGCCCATTTGTTACCAAGAAGCACGCTACCTATAGTGTCAGCCTTGCACTGCTCCCACTATGTATATCAATTCCCTTTCAGGAGAATAGTGTCATAAAGATTTTACTGTACAGATTATCTAAATTATTACTGCAACTAAGATAAACCAGCCACTGGGGATGCACAAGCCAGTGCATTTCTTTGTGCCGGTCTCAAGCCCAGATAAATGGGGAGGGTTGCATCAGGAAGGCCATCCAGCGCTAAACCTCTGCCAAATGACTTATGTGGATAACATTTCATATTCCCATACTGGATCGGTTGAGGCCTGGGTTAACAATGACCGCCACCAGTACTGTTAGCGGAAATTGGGCTACTGTTGGCCAAAGGAGAAGAGGAAGGGGAAGGCATGCCCGAAGGCAGGAAGAGAGGAGGAAGGTTAGGAGTGTAGCAGTGAGGGTAGGAACTTTGAATGTTGGCAGTATGACTGGTATAGGGAGAGAGCTAGCTGATATGATGGAGAGAAGGAAGGTTGATATATTGTGCGTGCAAGAGACCAGATGGAAGGGAAGTAAGGCCAGTTGTATAGGAGGCAGTTTCAAATTGTTCTATCATGGTGTGGATGGCAGGAGAAATGGGGTAGGGGTTATCCTAAAGGAACAGTATGCCAAGAGTGTTTTGGAGGTGAAGAGAGTGTCAGATAGAGTGATGTTTATGAAGCTTGAAATCTATGGTGTAATGATGAATGTTGATAGAGCATATGCTCAACAAGTTGGGTGTGTGATGGATGAGAAAGAAAATTTTTGGAGTGAGTTGGATGAAGTGGTGGTGTGTGTACCCAAGGGTGAGAGACTAGTGATTGGAGCAGACTTCAATGGGCATGTTGGTGAAGTGAACAGAGGGGATGAGGAAGTGATGGGTAGGTATGGTGTTAAGGAGAGGAATGCAGAAGGTCAGTTGATTGTGGATTTTACGAAAAGGATGGACATGGCTGTGGTGAATACGTATTTTAAGAAGAGGAAGGAGCATAGGGTGATGTACAAGAGTGGAGGAAGATGCACACATGTGGATTATATCCTATGTAGGAGGGCCAGTCTGAAGGAGATTGGAGACTGTAAAGTGGTGACAGGGGAAAGTGTAGTTAAGCAGCATAGAATAGTGGTCTGTAGGATGACGTTGGTGATCAAGAAGAGGAGGAGGCATGTGAAAGCAGTGCCAATGATTAAATGGTGAAAGTTAAAAAAGGGTGATTGTGAGGTGGAGTTCATGGAAGAGTTAAGACAGACATTGGGAGGCAGTGAAGAGTTACCGAATAGCTGGGTAACTACAGCAGAACTAGTAAGGGAGACTGCTAGAAAGGTGTTTGGTGTGACATCTAGACAGAGGAAGGAGGACAAGGAGACATGGTTGTGAAATTAGGAAGTACAGGAGAGTATACAGAGGAAGAGGCTGGCGAAGAAGAAGTGGGATTGTCAAAGAGATGAAGAAATTAGACATGAGTATAAGGAGATGAGGCGCATGGCAAAGAGAGAGGTGGCAAAGGCTAAGGATAAGGTATATGGAGAGTTGTATGAGAGACTGGACACAAAAGAGGGAGAAACAGTCCTGTACCAATTGGCTAGACAGAGGGACAGAGCTGGTAGAGATGTGCAGCAGGTAAGGGTGATAAAGGATAGTGAGGGAAATGTACTCACAAGTGGTCACCACTCCCACAAGAGGGAACAACATATTGGACCTGGTCATCACCAACATGGGGACTCTGTGTTCCACACCAGAGGTAAACCCCTCATTGGTAAGATCAGACCATAAACAAATTTCCCTGGACATCCATATCCCATCCCCACCCCAGCCAAGGAAATCACGGTAAAGAATTTCTCAAAAGCCAACTTTGCACTTCTCAGGACTGAGGTGGAATCCTTCAATACCCCTGGGCCAGAGGATAATACAGCCCAATCCGCAGAATCCTTTACAAATGCATTCTATGAGCACCTGCAGGAATGCATGGATCGCGCTATCCCAAATAAAACCAAGACTCACTCCTCCAAAAACAGGAGACCTGTCTGGTGGACCCCGGCCATAAATAAGCTATACAACAGAAGGAGGAAGCTACTACATGACAGAGCAAAATTCCAAAAAGGGAAGGCATCTCTGATCAGTATTAGCAAGAAACTTTGATCCCTCATAAAATCATCAAAGGCCAGTTTTGAAAGAAAAATTGCCCTAGATACTAAAGATAATCACAAGGCCTTCTTTAGTTATGTCAGGAACATGGGTGGAAACTCCCAGATATGCTCTGAATTGTTGCATAACGGTGCAAAATATACCGACCCTAGAGACATAGCCAACATCCTGGCAGACAGATTCAGCGCAAACTTCCCCCCTAAAGGAGCAAATGCCTATCCCAACTGAATGTAACCTCCCTGACATCACAGATGCACAGGTGAAAGCTGCCCTCTCCAAAGCAAAAAACACAGCATCTATGGGACCGGATGGTGTCCCAGGCTGTGTCTTACATGAGCTCCAAGAAGAACTTAACCCTCACATTAAGTCACTATTCAAACTTAGCCTCACTACAGGATATGTACCCAAAGAATGGCGTACAGCTACAGTGGTCCCACTCCACAAAGGTGGTGCCACAATGGACCCCGGGAACTATCACCCCATAAGCCTGATTAGTCTGGTCTGTAAAGCTATGGAATGTATTATCATGGAACTCATAAACAAAGACATTGGGAGACTCCAGACACTGGACCCTGCCCAATTCGGCTTTGTTAAGGACAGATCTTGCCTCTTAAACCTAGTTGAGTTCCTTGAAACAGTTACCAAAGCCATAGATGAGGGCAAGGTAGTCCACACAGCCTACCTGGACCTCACAAAAGCCTTCGACACAATACTCCACTCGGGCATCATAAATAAGCTTACCAGTATCAACCCCTATATCACAAGATGGGTTGCAAACTGGCTCAGGGATAGAACCCACATGGTCAGAATCGCAGGTGCCATGTCCGAATCCAAACCAGTTACAAGTGGCATCCACAGGGCTCAGTTCTGGGACCTCTCTTGTTCAGTATATACTTCTTTGAGGTTCAGGCTAACAGGGGGGGATTATGGCTGACAAAGTTCGCAGATGACTGCAAACTGGGGGCCATAATCGAATCTCCAGCCGACACAAGCATCCTCCAAAAGGGTCTCACAGAGATGGATGCTTGGTGCCAGAGCCACGACCTCAAGATAAATGCTAAAAAGTGCATAGTCATCCCCTTTGGGAAAAACAAGGTGCACACAAATTACTACATAGGTGGTAATCCATTAAGTACGGAAGAAGTAATTAGAGATTTGGGGACCAACATAGATAGTAATCTCTCCTTTGATAATCACGTTGCCAAAGTGGTTAGAAAGACCTTCTATATAGCCCACCTTATCATGAAAGGGTTCACATCTAGATCAAGAGAGGTCATTGTGCCCCTCTACTTGTCACTCATCAGGCCCATAATTGAATACAATGCCCCTTTTGGGATGTACGTTACCCGACACCTGCAGCAACTGGAGAGACCCCAAAAGTACCTCACCAAGAGGATCATGGGCTACAAACAGATGTCCTATGCAGCTCGACTAAAGAAACTCCAGCTCTACTCAGTTGCTTACTGCCTACTCAGAGGTGATCTATGCCTGACGTACAAAGCCATGTCAAACCCAGAACTAATGGACATGCTTCACCTCAAAAAATCCAAGTCCCTTAGAGCTACAAGCTCCAGGGACTTAAACCTCAGCATAAAAATAAATAGGACATGCTGGAGGGACAGATTCATTTCCCAGAGGCTCCCCTCACTCTGGAATAGAATCCCAATTCATGTTAGACATAGCCCCTCGCTGACCCTCTTCAAGCGAAATCCGGATGCGTGGATGGGAAATCTCAAATTCACCCCTGGGATCTCTTCTGTGTCCCTGCTAGACAGAGGCACAGTAAACTAATCTTAAAGGGTACCTTCTGTGACCTACTTTACAGAGGCACAGTAGGCTAATCTAATAGGGAGGCGGAAGCCAAATACACTCTGGCTAGGCTTATAAATGCCCTGGGGCAGATAGTCTAGTATCTGCCTATGAACCTATGAGAGTGTGTTGAGTAGATGGAATGAGTACTTTGAGGGGCTGATGAATGAAAAGAATGAGAGAGAGAGAGAGAGAAGGTTGGATGATGTGCGGATAGTGAATCAGGAAGTGCAACAGATTAGCAAGGAGGAAGTAAGGACAGCTATGAAGAGGATGAAGAATGGAAAGGCTGTTGGTCCAGATGACATACCAGTGGAAGCAAGGAAGTGCTTAGGAGAAATGACAGTGGAATTTTTAACCAGATTGTTTAATGAAATTTTGCAAAGTCAGAGGATGCCTGAGGAGTGGAGAAAAAGTGTTTTGGTACCTATCTTTAAGAATAAGGGTGATGTGCAGAGCTGCAGTAACTACAGAGAGATAAAATTGATCAGTCACAGCTTGAAGTTATGGGAAAGAGTAGTGGAAGCTAGGTTAAGAAGGGAGGTGATGATTAGTGATCAGCAGTATGGTTTCATGCCAGGAAAGAGCACTACAGATGCGATGTTTGCTCTGAGAGTGTTATTGGAGAAATACAGAGAAGGTCAGAAGGAGGTGCATTGTGTCTTTGTGGACTTAGAGAAAGCATATGACAGGGTGCCTAGAGAGGAGTTGTGGTATTGTATGAGGAAGTCAGGAGTGGCAGAGAAGTATGTAAGAGTGGTACAGGATATGTACAAGGGTAGTGTGACAGTGGTGAGGACTGTGGTGGGAGTGACATATACGTTTAAGGTGGAGGTGGTATTACATCAAGGATCAGCTCTGAGCCCTTTCTTATTTGCAATGGTGATGGACAGGTTGACAGACGAGATCAGACAGGAGGCCCTGTGGACTATGATGTTTGCAGATGACATTGTGATCTGTAGTGAGAGTAGGGACCAGGTTGAGGAGACCCTGGAGAGGTGGAGATATGCTCTAGAGAGAAGAGGAATGAAGGTCAGCAGGACTAAGACATAATATGTGTGTGTGAATGAGAGGGAGGATAGAGGAATGGTGAGGATGCAGGGAGTAGAGCTGGCGAAGGTGGATGAGTTTATGTACTTGGGATCAACAGTTCAGAGTAATGGTGAGTGTGGAAGAGAGGTGAAGAAAAGAGTACATGCAGGGTGGAGTGGATGGAGAAGAGTGTCTGGAGTGATTTGTGACAGATGGGTACCAGTAAGAGTGAAAGGGAAGGTCTACAAGAGGGTAGTGAGACCAGCTATGTTATATAGGTTGGAGACGGTGGCATTGACAAAAAGGCAGGAGTCAGAGCTGGATGTGGCAGAGTTAAAGATGTTAAGATTTGCACTGGGTATGACTAGGATGGACAGGATTAGGAATCAGTATATTAGAGGGTCAGCTCAGGTTGGACAGTTTGGAGACAAAGCAAGAGAGATGAGATTGCGTTGGTTTGGACGTGCTGAGGAGGGATGCTGGGTATATTGGGAAAAGGATGCTAAGGATGGAGCTACCAGGTAAGAGGAAAAGAGGAAGGCCTAAGATAAGGTTTATGGATGTGGTGAGAGAGGACATGCAGGCGGTTGGTGTGACAGAGCAAGATGCAGAGGACAGGAAGAAATGGAAACAGATGATCCGCTGTGGCGACCCCTAACAGGAACAGCCGAAAGACAATAATGATGATTACTGTGACTAAGATCTTCAAGGCATTCTTGCTGCTACTTTGTTACTTTATCAGACATACTTTTAATGACTGTACAGTGAGAGGCACCCAATCCAAATCTAAAGACATTGGTGCTCAGCAACACCTAATTATCACTTAAGTAATGAACATCTCCCACCTTATGCCCTCATGTCTCTGGCATGGTTTCAGCCCCAGGTTGAATTTTAATATGAATATTACTTTGGAGCAGCTGACCAGTTTCATTAGCCAGCATACCTCTCGACTGTCCAAATTTTTGCCTCACATTTTTGGTCTGTTTCACATAAAAGTTATAGTTTTCTAGCAAATCACTGAGGATTAAAGCCACTGTGCAATGACATACATTTGGGCTTCAGGTTTCATATCCTTCAGAAAATGCATGCCAACATAAATATATATAATTATAGTAGCTTTCTAAATTTATAAGAGCAATATTTAAAATCTGTCCCTATTTTTGGGCCTTTGTCCCTCCCATTATAATAAGCTTTGTCTAGATTTCTTATGTTGAGAGGTTGAAAGGTATGTTAGCCAGACACAAGTGTGCTGTTCCATAAAGTTTTTCTGAGGATTTCAAATCTATTATCAAAGAAGTCTCCTTCCTTCTTGCTAGCAGGTTAGTCACACTTATGTCATGTAAAGGTCTGTTGCTGTCCAAAATCCCAGTTGTTCCCTTTCCATTCATAGAGGACAATTATATTGTATTTCTTTGCATTGTTATTCAGCATTCCATTAATGGGGGTACAAAAAGTTACTGTGAAATTTCTATTGACATTTAAGTGATAAGACATGTGTGCTGATGACAACAGCATGTTAACTGTTACTGTGATGCAGATAGCTGGTCAAGAGACATCTACTGATGTTATTTATAATGCATAAAGTGAGATTATCATTTTAAGACTCAGTGCCCAGAAGGCTAGCATGCATATGAGGTTCCTTCTTATGTAGTTGCTGCCATGTTAGTAAATATGGATGCATCCAGCATTGGCTCCTGTACGTCTCTGTAACATTCTGTTCTGATAGGTCTGTGATAATCCTAAAGAGCATGAACACTACAGTAAGTCAGAACTGAATCAACTAGCACGTGTAAATTATATTTTTTATGACTGGCTAGCAGAGTCAGTACTCCGCATTAATGCACATTCTTCATGTACACACATCCAGCAACAGAATGACACACACATATGCACAGAAAAAAAAGAAAATAATGCAAATGCTAAATTTGCCACCGGATCACCAGTTGAAACTCAAAAGCTGAAATGAGTAAACCCTCTTGATGCAATAAACAGAAAAAAAAGACAAAATGTACTGAAAAAAATGGTGAACTATGCAATGAAAAAAACATAACACCAAATAGGCAAGCACTTCTATCAATAAAACATACAGTATTCTAGATAAAATAAATCAACATGTTGATGAAAAAGTGACAAAACACCAAAAGACCCAAAAATGGAATAATTCTAATGAGCTAACACTGGAAAATGCTCATCTTTATGAGTTTTAGGCACAATTTTCTTTTGAGTATAGTTGAAAATTTGTCACGGCATATTCTCCTCCACTTACATCACCAGCAATATTGGTTTTCCACTGCAGTTTGGTAATACACTGGAAGCAATGGTTACATAAGTTTGATCTCTTCAATATTACGTGCGGTACAGCAGAAAAAAGTAAAGTGGTACAAGCTATTACTTTTCTTTACCTTGTTTGTGATGATAACATAAAGGCATTTAATATGCTGAAGCTTAATCAACAGCAATAGACTGTTTGGGCTATTATTAAAAGTAGTTTTAAGTGACATTAAGATCATAAATGAACTAGCCATGCATTTATCATTTACTTTTCCATAGAAATCAAGGACAGTAAGAATCTATTGACGCCCATATGGCAGAAATGAAGCCCAAATATAAAAAACAGGATTGCGTTGGAAGACCTGCATGATTCATTACTGAGAGATAGAATTAGCTGTTGCAAAAAACATGATAACGTGAAAAGCAAATTCTGTCAGACACTAAGTTAACTCTGGGAAAAACTGTAAATGTGTACAGAGCAGCAGATATGATTAGCAATCAAGTGGAGGAGTTTGCTAAAATATGGGTATGTATAAAAATTAAAACAAGCAAAAATCTGCTAAACGTAAGTGAAATAAATCTGTTTGGCACACTATATTATGAAAACTGCTTTGTTCCTCATGTTATTTGTTAATCAGGGAAAACCAGCAGACATAAGTTTCTTTTCAGGGATGGTGCAAGAGTCTAATCTGGTTAAATGACTGGTTGTGTCCCAAAGTAGGCTGTGAGAATCAAATCTTGGATTACTGAAGAAAGCCTCTTGTCAGCTCATAGTCATAACCTTCTGTGCCAAACTGCCATACAGTCAGCCAATTTCAAGCCCTCTGGCAGCAAAATACCTAATATTTGTTTAGTCATGATTTCACAGTTAAAAATGAAAGGCATTGATTTGAACAAACACCATACTGTTCAAACTGTGGTTATCTACATAATAAGAAGCCATGTCTAGTTATAAATAGAGAATCTAGAAATTGTGGAAAGCTTAATTGTTTCTGTAATATTTGCAAGATTTAGAGGAGAGAGGGTCGGAAGAAAGATATGGAAGTGATTGGTGTAAATAAAACTACTGATTGTTCAGTTGCTGATCGTGGAATAGAAGTGCAAAAAACATTGAACTATGAGTAACAAGCTTTTAATCAAAAAGGAAAGAGAAAAAATGATGATTTCAGTTCTGCTTAAATATTTAAGTTGCTCATATAGTGACCTGTGTGGTGATACTTTTTTGCACTTTTCTACTTTATCCATGTTTTAGTGAAAAAAAGTTATCTGTTTTCTTTTTTTAGTTTGTTCTGAGACCTTAGTCTTGTAGCTTAATTTGCACTTGCGGGAAGATTATGTTTCTACATTATATTGCGCTTCTATCTCCACAAGTAGAATTACTTGTAAAAGCTAGCTGTTTCTATTTTAAACCCTGCTGGGTGCCTTAGTCTTGCAGTTTCATTCAGAACTGTGGCAGAACTATGAACAGTTGCTGAGCCTTAGTTATTTATTACTGCATTTTTCCATAAGCAGTGTTACTTATAAATATCTGCATAGTCTGGTGCCTTAAACTATAGGAAAATCACAGTACTGAGAGTGTCGCTTTTTCTACTCCAAGATTTGTGCATCAGTGCTTTTACAGTTGTTGCTATTCCAGTTTTGCTCCTTCAGTTTTATGTTCTGCTTATCTTTTACCTGCTTACAGTTTCATTCCAGTGCCTTTCTATTGCACTGTTCTTTAACTCTGCCCCAACCCCAACTGAGATATTAAGTTAATGTGTCTGAAATTCAAACATGCCTGGGGGTCAGTGACCATACCTCTCAACTTCTTACAGCAAGAAATCTGGACAAAGCCATTTATAAAAGTGGGCAAAAGGCCCAAAAATAGGCACATTATTTTAATATTGCACTTACAAACTTAGAAAGGTGATAGAATAACAGATTTTGCTTTACCACAACTATTCTGAAGGGTATGCAGTCTTAAACTCAAATGGCTGTCATTCTTTTCTAACTTCAGTCTTTATTTAATGACTTGCCACTAATTTGCCAGAAAACCACAATTTTATGAAAAATGGACCAAAAATATGAGGCAAAAATCTGGACATTCTGCGAAAGTCTGCACAGTTGGGAGGTATGTCAGTGACCTGTAGCACAGTAAAGTTGCGTTCCTTGTGCCTCTCTGTTTCCAGTCTTCTTTGACTGCCAAACCTCCCACTGAGACATTAAGCTAAAGCTTCTAGAAAAATTCCAATATTGGTGTTATTTGACTTGATCCCTCTCTAGCTAGCCTGCTTCTTCCTTAAAATTTTCCCAACCTCCACAACCTTTTCCTGTTATGGTTTTATATAGCTGTGTCACCAGCCTCCAACTCTTATGGTAATCTGATCTCTGAAGTCTCTCCCTCCCTTCTTTCCTTGCTATTGTCTGTTGTATAAGCTATTTAAATATACTTCCCATAGATCCATAATTCTGAGTGCCCACCCAGCAAACCAGTATTGCTCTTGAGTAAACCTCCTTCATTACATCGTGACAGTAATCCACCACAGCAAATTCAAGGATGCAGGAACACCAAAACACAAAGATTTGATTCTTTTATTCCAACGATAAACACACAGACTAAGCGCTTTCACCAGTCAAACTGGTATCATCAGAGTCTGCTAAACACTAGTTCATTCATGCTTAAATACAGAACCATAAACCATGACTCACACAATTAATTAACTGTTCCATTAATTCCTTAAAGGAATATCCCTCACAATAATAAAAAACCAAATAAATAAAAAATAGAAAAATAAATGAAAAAATATACAAAATACAAAATATTCAACTTCATTTATCAGTCTGAAGGTACTTATTGTTGTTTTCATTTATCAATCTAAGTGTGTAAACCCATGTCAATGATGCCCACCCACAAATTGTTTAAAAATAAACTTGAAAATCAGAACTTACTTAAATTATTTACACTATATAAATAAATAAATTAATTAATTAATTAATTAAATTAATTGAATTCATTAAATAGTTGAAGTGCATTAACTATGTGCATGATATATAATCAATAAGGTTTAATATTTGATACGTAATGCACACTTTGAGCGTTTCATATTACACTGGCCCTTAACTTTAAATGTGGCTTTAAAGAAATGTGGTCATTTAAACCTGGAAATCTGGTGGCATTCAGTCTCATCTGCCACTCAGATTCCAAAACTGCCACCCTGCTATTGATATCACCAGGAGTAAGAGGCATCACCCTATCTATAATAAAAAACAAAAATTTAGTAAAGTTGCCACACACCCTACTGTGCAAATACAAAGCATTGTGCACATCCCTATTTTTTATACATCTGGTGTGCTCACAAATTCTTTCTCGTAACTTACGAGTAGTCATGCCAATATAATAAGCATCACAGGAGGCACATGATGCTATATAAACACAGTTTTTTGTATTGCAGTTGCATAGACCAGGGCATGCCAATGTACGTCCATAACTCACTACGCACATATAACTCCCTTCAGCAATGAATCTACAACCACTACAATTGCCACATTTGCTCATCCGAGATCTAATATACCTTTTACTCTCCCTTTCCAAAATATTTTTGATATTGTTTCCCCGACTAAAAACAATTTTTGGGCTTCCTCCCAACAATTTTCTCGTTTGTTCATTGATACAATGATCCCAGTTAGTCCTTATACTGTTGCAAAACTCATTGGCCATATCATTAAACTTCAAAACGAAAGTAAGACTGTCTTTCTTTAAATCTATCTCTTCATTGCTTTTTCCTTGTACTAATGTCGTATTGTCCATACCCTTAAGTATGGGAATATATAAGGTCTTTCTTTTCCTATATATCTCTTTTTTAGTTTTCAATAGTAAATTCAGTCGATATCCTCTCTCCATAAATAAACCTATCAAGGTATACATCTCTTTCTTAAACAATTCGTCGTTGCTGACCAACCTTGATAGTCGGACCATTTGTCCTTTAATCACCCCTTTCCTCTGATGAAAGGGGTGACAACTTTTAAAATGTAACATGGAGTTGGAAAAACTGGGTTTCCTAAAAATGTTGCTCACAAGCTTCCCTTCTTGTTTAAAAATGGAAATATCCAAATAGTTGGTTGACATCTTATTCCACGTATATGTAAATCTAAAAAATTCAGTAGTTTGATTAATGTAAGCCATGAAATCAATAACTTCACTTTCACTACCCCTCCAAAGGATTAAAATGTCGTCTAGGAACCTGTTATACATCAAGATATGCTCCCTAAAAACTGATGATAAAATATGACATTTTTCCCATGACAATAGGACTAGGTTGGCATAGACCGGGGCACAACGGGCCCCCATCGCCACCCCTTTAATCTGTTGGTAAGTTTCTCCTTCAAATGTCAGATAGTTACTGGTCAAAATAAATCTCATGAACTCAAGACATATGTTAAGTCTTTCCAAATCAAAACTTGGACTACTCAACAAACTGTCATGGAATAATTCCAACCCCTCGATGTGAGGAATAGTTGAAAAAAGATTCACCACATCAATGGTTAAAAAACCATAGGACTCAACATCCACTTCACTTATTGCTCTAAGCCTCTCCAAGCAATGCCAGGAATCCTTTATAATGTGTGGTGTGTCCAAAAGTGCCTTCTTACAAAATTGGTCCACAAAGGCTGCCATAGGTTCTGTCTTAGACCCCCTTGCTGAAACAATGGGTCTAAAAAGTAAATGGTCAATGCCTTTGTGGACCTTGGGAATTCCAAATAGTTTTGGTAGTTTTGGAAACTTAACACTAAGATAATCAAACTCATCCTCATTAATAGCCCCCTGGTAAATTGCATCCAATAGGTATAGGTCAATTTTACTGTATGCCCTGTTTATGTCTTGACACCCTACTGTAAGTTTCTTCATCACCTAACATCTTCATCATAATCCCATTATAGTCCATTTTACTCATGATGACCATCCCACCCCCTTTGTCGGGGCGCATACATCTGTAATCATTGGTCACCATTAATTCATAAATAACCTTTCTCTCATTAACAGTTAAATTATCCTGTATCTGCTTTTGTTGTGCACATATTCTCCTGAAATCACGTTCAACCATTTGTTCAAATACATTGATATCAATATTTGTGGGAGGCATAAAGGTACTTTTCCTTTTCATAACTATTGTGTCAGTTTTGGAGTCAAAAATTCCTGTCCCCACACCTAGGTTTGAAAAATACAAGTGGAGGTTTAACTTCCTCGTATATAACTTTAAATTAACTAATACCTGTGTTATATCCAATCTGTGACTCGGAACAAAACTAATGCCCTTACTAAATAGTTCAAAATGAGCTTCACTGACGGCCATGTCAGTATAGTTGTATACCATGAAACCCCCACTCTTTAGCACCTCATGTTTCATTACAGGCTCCTCTTCCCCTATGGTGGAATGTGACTTGTTGGACCGTTCCCCTTCACTAACTACAGTGACATTTCCTAGTTCATTGTTGTTGCACAATACATTCTCTACAGGAAAAATAAACGGGTCATACCAATAATGCTCATCATTGTTTGACCCAAATGAGCTTAGAATACCTTCAGACCGTTGTTCATGTCTATCCCTATCTAGGAAACCAAGGTTTCCTTCACTACGTTGGTCACATACCATAAGTTCCTCATTCACACAACTTTCAACCACACTCTTATTACAAACATAAGATAAAATAAAACCTAAGTCAAAACAAACTTTAAAGTCAGTATACACTTCGTGTTTACAAAGTTTGTCCATTAATATCGTCGATTCCCTCTCCTCGGTGAATAATTGTCCGGAGCAACCCTCAATTGAGGCCTTCTGCTGAGAAGCCTCTTGGACCTGCGTGGGTAACTCTCGGCCTCTAAAAAAACAGCATCCTCTTCCTCAGGTATGGATGCTACCATAAAAGTTTGAGCGCCCTCCGAGGCCGCCATAGGTAAACTACCAGTTCGCATTTTTGAGTCTTTTCTACCCGGTGGATATGCCAGCCTCTTTTTGTATTCATTGGTATCTCTAATTAATTTCTTTTGTTTAGTAGCCCTACTTTTTGTCACAAACATTTCAACATTCCTGATCACTTTATCAAAATTGCTCTTATAATCAAAGAACAATAAATCCGTTGTTATACTTGTATGCAACATGTTAATTTCTTCCCGAAGTTTAAACAGTTTAGTGTTATTATTGCGTATAATGATATCAAGCAATTGCATACCTGTTTGGTCAAATAGGGCGACCAATTCATTGAAGCTGTCTGAATCAATGTCCACCCCCATAGGTAGCTTCCAGACTCGTAGCCCTCTAGGGACCTGTTTCAATTCCTTGGATTTAATGAGAAAAGAGTTATCTAGCTGCATAGCCCTGTATTTCCTACAGAGCTTTTCATATTTATATATCTGTTCACGCAAGGTAAGGGGGTACTGCTCCTTTCCACCACCGTTGTTACAAACGGCTTCCGGCGCTTCCTGGTTACTGTCGAAGCTCGGCGCCTCAAACCAGGAGTTCAACTCATAGTTGCGGGTTGCACCCGTCGATGACATTGATCGCTCAGGTCCTGCCGGGTTTCCACGCCTTGTGTCAACCTCATTGCTGTTAGTTAATGCACCGCTGTAAGTATTAGGGTTGCTGGAATGAATTACCCTTTGTCCTGGGGTAACGCCGTCAGTTGAGTGCAAGGTAAATAAACGTACCTCCGAATCTGTTGGGCTAACTTCAACAGCATCCTTTTGGGTCTGTACT
Source organism: Protopterus annectens (assembly GCF_019279795.1). Lineage (NCBI taxonomy): Eukaryota > Metazoa > Chordata > Ceratodontiformes > Protopteridae > Protopterus > Protopterus annectens. The sequence continues at coordinate 1,056,469,089 of NC_056729.1, forward strand.
TCCCCATACACCTTCACTAATTTGCCAATCACGTTGGTCAGTTCTCTAAGAATTTCCTCCATGCCCGATGTAACGAACCTCCAAGAAAAGTGCTGGATAGAATGTGCTCACAAAAACCAAAAAAAGGAAGCCAAAACCAGGATCCACAACCATAAAATCGTGACAGTAATCCGCCACAGCAAATTCAAGGATGCAGGAACACCAAAACACGAAGATTTGATTCTTTTATTCCAACGATAAACACACAGACTAAGCGCTTTCACCAGTCAAACTGGTATCATCAGAGTCTGCTAAACACTAGTTCATTCATGCTTAAATACAGAACCATAAACCATGACTCACACAATTAATTAACTGTTCCATTAATTCCTTAAAGGAATATCCCTCACAATAATAAAAAAACAAATAAATAAGAAATAGAAAAATAAATGAAAAAATATACAAAATACAAAATATTCAACTTCATTTATCAGTCTCCTTCATTACATATTGTCTTCTGCTCATCTTCCTAGAGCTCTGCAAAGCTTTGCATTATAGCCTGTGTTCTAAATGTGTTTTACTTGTATCCAGTGTAATCCAGGCAAAGCTAAGTAATTTTGATTGCTAAACCACACTTGCTTAAGTTATTCTGAGCGATTGCTATTGTTTCCTGCTCTAATTTATAACTTACATTGTATTTTTATTTAAAAATGCTCTTTATTTACTGTTACTGCTGTAAGACTATCTTGAAATTGACTTCAGCAAGGGATTTCCATCTAGCTGTTTAATTGGTTTATGGTAGCATTATATTTGTGGAGCTCATCTACTGTGTTTTACATTAAGAGGAATGAGTTTATTCATCTTGCTGCATGAGGTGCTTGCCTGCTCTATCTGAATTGGAATGTACAACAGGACTAGTAGAGCAGTTGTTTTATTGGACAGAGGGCTCATTATTTAGTTTTTTTTTTCTGTGATGCTATAAATTTTGTGTGACTTGATCAAAACGCAGCTGTGGTCAGCAGTGCCCTGCACAGTATCAAACTCCTAAAAAGCACATTCTCCATATAGAACAGTTCATAAAACTGCACCTTGTAAAGCAGCAAATATTGAGCAGATCCCTTGCACATCAACAAGCTTAGAGCAGTTAGTTGGGTGTCAAGTGGCAAACTCCATAGATTTAGCAGAATTCAGTATTGTATAAAATTAGTAGACTGTAGTACTTTTTAACATAATGTGCCCTAGTAAAGCACCATTATTAGTCTGCACCAACAAAATACTCTTAATAAATTTCTAACTGCAATACACCATCCCCTTGTAGCTCACAAATCAATGGTCTGGACAGCATGGATATGCAATTTCCTAACTTCTTTGCAGCCAGCTTGAGACACTGTAACAAATGTATCAGATTTACTGACTACCACTTAAGCATTAAAGAAACACACACAGTATGCAAGAGGTGTACTTACACAGTGACATTGAAGGCTAAACTCTCAGATACAAGGGCTCATCAAGTTGTTAAAACCACACAGTGACTTTTTTAGGCAATGTCAAACATATGCTGAGGCACTTAAAAGCAATCTTCCTAAACAATAAAGATAATCTAGACTGCTCATTGTCAAACCTATGCTTCAGCAAGTCCAAAGGCACTCAGAAAAAACACCCCCTAACAACACACATACAGTCTCATTCAATGGAGCTGAGCTCCTAAAGCAAGCAAACACACTGTCCTGGAATCTCATCACAGGGGATTCCATTGTAAGATATACTGATGCCCCTCTAAGCAGACTGAGGAAGAAGGTAACTGTCAAGTACGTATCTGCAGCCAGGATCCACCAAATCACACATGCACTCAAGTCATTAAACACAGGTACAAGTATGATTCCATCATGTAGGTGTAAATGACATAAAATATCCTCCTTGGATTATATGAAGAGAGACATCATGGAGCTCTCAGACTATGTGTCTCAGGCTGATACAAGTGTAGTACTGGGCAGCATATTGGCATCATGGATGATGCCACAATATGAGCAAAAAAAATGATTTTTACAATTGTTTCTCTTTCAAGTGTCATTCTATGTGGATCCAATATTTGTCAGCTTGGCAGGACCCGGTTAAGAGACTGGGTTGCTTTGCTAAGGATGGTCAGCACCTGTCCCCTCTATGCTTTTGAGTGTTGGCTGAAACTTTATCCACCCCCCATAGTGCCCGTATTAGGCAATGCCAAATTGACAAACCTACTGACAGCAAAGTCAACTCAACTCAACCTCATTGTATTATGGATCAATGCCAGGACCCTAAATAAAAAAATACACTCCCTCCAAGCAATCCTCACACTTGAAAATATAGACATCTGTGCAGTTACCAAGATATGTGACCGAGAGTACACCAGCAGTGCAAGGTTTCAGTGTCTTCCACACTTTTAGACCAGTAGCTGCACAGACAAGGGCTAAAGGTGAAGGTGTCTTGATAAACATCAATAACAAGCATACCTCTAGGTTGGTCAAACAGTATGATAAGCTGGGGTTACTCCATGTGCAGATCATTGTAGACCAGATCCCATTCATGTCCCAAGAAGCACACAATGGATACTTGGACCTATTGGACACACTTACCATCCAACCTAACAATCTACTAATGGGAGATTTTAATTACCCCTCCATAGACTATAGACATCCTAAATGGCCTCAAATCTATAAGCACAGAGATAGCTGGACATCATAAATACAAACACCCTTGAACATATAGTGAATGTGCCCACTAAAGGCTCCAGCATACTGGACCTTGTACTCACAAATAAGAGGGAACTCTGCACCCCTCCCAATAATGTCTTATCCTCGCTGGCAAGGTTTGAACATAAATCAGTGTCCTTCAAAATCAAAATGACCTCTGTAACCACAGTAAAATCAGTAACTGTTAAGTACTATTCCAAGGCAAACTACCTTTTATTAAGAGATTGTCAAAATTCGAAGGATGAACACAGGATAGCAGCAGATTTCTTCAGCTCCACCAATTTCATTACATTGACAGGAATTAATTACTTAAAAAATTAATTTTTGAAGTCATTTTCTTTCTAAATATGTTTGTTTTATATAGTTCTTGAACTATATCTAAAAAAGAAAGGAAATCTTAATAATATTCCTGTCAGAAATTACTTTGGAAATTTTCCTGTCAGTTTATCAGTCTGAAATGAGTTCCAGTAAGACAAATTCTCAAGACTCCAGCATCAAGAAAGAACTTCAGTCTCTGATAATTATAGTCCAGCAACTTACTGCTAAGATGGATAAAATGGATACTAAAATAGACACTTTCATAGAAAAACTACAAAACAAATAGACTTGTTACATATGGACCTGCAACAACAGAAGATCCAGATGACAGGCATAGAAGAAGCTGTGAATGACATGGAAAATAGAATACAAGAAGAGGAAATCAACATTGAGTTTCTGCTGAAACAAAATACACATTTACAAACAAAGCTGGATGACCTGGAAAATAGATCTAGGCGCAATAACATTAGGATTTTTGGACTGCCAGAAAATATTGAAGGTAACAATATTACTTCTTTTTAACAACATGGCTCCCTAAAACTTTAGATTTACCAGAAGCATTCTCTTTTGGTATCGAAGAGCACATAGATCTATAGCTAATACTAAATCTAACAAAAACTATCCTAGAACAGTTTTAGTTAGATTTCTATCATCTTTGATAAAGAGATGGTTCTTAAATCTGCTTGGGCTAAAGCTCCTGTTAAGATTAATGAAACAACTGTGCATTTTGACAATGACTATTC